>NW_026606963.1:157500-192500 GCF_029890125.1 Rhinichthys klamathensis goyatoka
CAGTATTTATTAAAAATGATTTATCGGTGTGCATCATTATTGTTTTAAATTCATGTTCCTGGTAATTTTAAATCAGAATAACTTCATCTCGCAGCATCTCTTCTCTACTCTGATGATGTGGGCGGAGCAACCTGTCACTCACATGAGATCAGCCAATAGCAAACCACAACCATCCAATCAATTCCCCACAGACAAAATCAAGCCCCGCCCACATTTGTTCTTGTTCCAGAAGTAGGGAAGAAAAAATTTCAACTTTCATTTCAACTTTAATCAAACTCTGGTCTGATCTAAAAGCATGTACTCACTGAGTCCGGTGACAAACTCTTTAAAGTTGATGAGAGAGTCCTTGTTTTGGTCGAGCAGGCGGAAGAGTCGGCTGGAGAGTGTGTGTGTGTGAAGGCCACAGCTCCAGGGTGCCAGAGCGGAGAAGAGCTGAACGAACTGCCCGCAGTCGATGCGATACTGCTCCAGATACGGCAGACTGGGGTCGTGACGCTCCGCTGCTGTGCTGCTCGAACCCCAGTAACAGCTCATGATGTGCTTCGCCTGCCACACACACACACACACACAGTTTAGTGCTGGGCAACGATTAATCTCATCCAAAATAAAAGTTTGTGTTTACATAATACAGGTGAAACTCGAAAAATTTGAATATGGTGCAAAAGTTCATTTATTTCAGTAATTCAACTTAAAAGGTGACACTAATATATTATATAGACTCATTACATGCAAAGTGAGATATTTCAAGCCTTTATTTGTAATAATTTTGATGATTATGGATTACAGCTTATGAAAACCTTTTCACAATATTCTAATTTTGAATTTGGGGTTTTCATAAGCTGTAAGCCATAATCATCAAAATATGAACAAATAAAGACTTGAAATATCTCACTTTGCATGTAATTATATATACAAAATAATTATACACAGTACAAACACATATATTATGTAAACATAAACTTTTATTAATCGTTGAATCGATTAATCGTTGCACAGCCTTAAGTTTCATTGACAATAACTAGAGCCGGACGCTATGACACTATGTACTGTATTAATATACTCACACACAAAAAATCATCAAATTACATTACATCAAGAAAAGAGAAGCACCTTTCATTTGGATGAATGGATTTATAAAACAAACTATATTATGTTATCATTCCCATGATCTAAACTATAACGTACTATACTATAACTTATACTGTACGCTACTATAATGAACAAAACTATAACGTTCACAAATACACAGACAGCTAGTGGTTTCTTTAGTTCAAAATGAGCATTATTGTGTTTGGAAGAACAGAACAGATAAAACACATTTATACACAAATTAAATAAAATAAATAAATAAACACATATTAATTAATTAATTAAAAATGTGTTATTAATATTTTTTTTTTTTTACGCCATGTCAGCAGCAAGTCTATCTTCATGGCAAGAACAAACTGAATAACATAATATCATATAATTAACAAAAAACTATAAAAGACATTTGATTTAAGATAAATACAAGACAAAAATTCTAAAATTACACTCAGGTGATACTTTTTTAAATGCAAAACATATCTCTGTATGCAAATATCGTCTATATAAATTAAGTTATTATAATAATAATAATAAGCATACATTATTAATAATTATTCATATCAAATTAATAAATGCAGAGTTGTATCTTACCTTAAACAGAACGTAGAGTTCTTCCAACTCCTCAATAGTGAAAGCGGAGTCTGTCATGATAGCTCTCACCTGAACATCACAAACACACACATACAGGATCACATGTGGAAATGCCTAAGATTGTGAAATATGTTCTCTCGACGCACACACACTTACCACACTCCTCTTGGCCGTGTCTTCTAGTGACTGTATGACCTTTAACCTTTGTTTTGAACCTCATCTGCTCGATGACGTCGGCACGCAGGCTACCAAACTTCTGCAATTAGACAAAAGCGACTGTTAAAAAGAGTCGCATTGGTCATTGGTCAGGAAAACAAAGCGCTAAGCCCCGCCCCCTCACCTCATAGGACGCTTTGATGAGCTCAAAGGCGTCAATCTCAGGTGGAGGGTTGTTGCCACTGGTCAACAGAGCATGAAGGTGAGGAATGGGCGGAGAAACAGTCTGCTTATTCACAACATTATCCAAATATCTACAGGACAGAGAAATATGACAGCACACACATTATTAAGAACATATTCACAAAACACAGACAGTAGAAGACGGCAAATAAAACAATAGTGAGAAAAATCTAGATTTTTTTTTTAAGGGAACAGTTTATTGAATCTTTAGAGAAATGATTAAAAGAAACTCAAGTTTCGCATTAGTGTTTTTGTTGAGTATCAAAAATTTTTATACATGTATTTGATACATCAGGCGTCTTATATAGTATGATATATGGAGAATATGGAGCTCAAACACCTCAGTTTTAATACAAAAATATGCAATTTAGTGCAGATGCTGATATCTATATGGACAAAAAGATGAAATTCTGTTGCATGTCATGTAAATCAATGAGATATTTATAGCAGTATAGCAGATACTTACATAAAATGCATATGAATATCATATAAATATGCTTTAAAACATAATGCAATGCAATACAATGATGATTGAGAGATGAACAAATAAACCTGGTGATCATATTTAATACTGATCTTTCTAAAAATGATGTATGGATAAACAAGTAAACCTTAGTTGCTAAGTTCATCTTATAATATTAGTTACATTTACATAATATATGTAATCGGTAATTTTGTACAATTACACTAAAAGACCCTTTTACTTGCTATAAAAGTCTAAACTATCAATCAGAAGACAGAAGCTTGTAGTGGAGTGTGTTTTCAGCAGATGTTCATCATTTACAGGCCTTAGAAACGGCCATATTAAATATGATACTGTAGGCTTTATAAGGCTAAAATTGATTCATGAAATTTAAAAGGAAAAAACAGTTGTTAAATGGTTTATGTGTCAGTGTCATCTGAAAGCTCAAAACTATTACAATAATACTGCCATCACTCTTTATTCGCCTTGTACATATAATGAATATGGGTGTAACGATACCCTCATGTCACGATCCGATACATATCACGATTCTGAACTCACGATACGATATTATTGCGAGACACATGATAAAAGGTTAACAAAAAAAGGACTGTTGATTAAAATGCTAAATATGATATTATACTGGGGTATAAATGAATAGGCTTGGACTTGGTCCTGATAACCCAAAGCACAGGACAATAGAGACACCAGAATACACATATTCATGATTCTGAAGATGAAAACAGAATTATTGTAGATGAATATGCTTGCTCTCGGTCACTGACTAGATATATGTAAAATAAAGTAAGCCACTTTTTACTGGTATCAAGACATTTGGCATTATCAGGACCCACAAATATTCCCCCATTGCATTATTATACATTATATTCAACATTATTTATAGTAGTTTAATGTAGTACTGACACTAAAACTCAGTAAACGTGATTTTTTTTCCCACACAGTAATTTTTATTTTTGGTGAACTGAACACAATAAATATTGTCACTATCCACGATACATAGTTGCATTTTTGTATTGCGATATATTGTGCCATGATTTATTGTTACACCCGTAATAAAGAATGATATGATGTTGCATTAGCCACACTCACCTGCCCAGAATGGTCATGGCCTCTCCTTCATCTGAACAGGACAGCAGCTGATCCATGTTTGCATGTAGCACAGCTAATGACACCTGGACAAGAGTCACACACACGTTACCCCTTATTTACACTGCACACGTCTGCGGCGCATTACGGCTCCGACGGGGTTTCGTTCCGTCCTCCACACGGTGCCAACTCACACCAGGAGCGTTTCAGAAGCTGGATGCGCGAGACCACGTGATTTGCCTGTCCAACGTGTTTTTTCTTGATTTTTGGGTTTCTACTAGTGCCATTAATCGCGATTAATCGCATTAATGCCATAGTTAACTCGTGATTAATCGCAATTAATCGCACATTTTTATCTATTCTAAATGTCTCTTGATTTCTTTTTGTCCCATTATTTTTTCTCATTTTAATGCTCTTATCAACATGGAAAAGTGGATCGGCTTGCTTTGTGCAAATGTTTTTTATTGAAAACAACATTGACATATACTGTGTTCAATTTCACACTAACATTCTCACTTGGAGCAAATAATCTCTCACACAATGTAACACTGGCCATCAATAAAAGGGTGAAAGAAATACTGACGAGGTCCTGATATTGACGAGGGGGCGGAGGATTCGCATCAGCTGTGTGTGTGTGTGTGTGTGTGTGTGTGTGTGTGTGTGTGTGTGTGTGTGTGTGTGCTTGGCCATCATCAAGTGGTGTTTCAGACTGGACGTGCTGCGATGATGATAGCTCAGTTCACAACGACAAAACACACAGATCACTTTGGTCTTGTCAATGGAACCATTTGGCAACTTTTTAAAAGTAAACTTTCCATTCAGAATCTTATTGGCATCCATTTCGGCGTCTCGTGCTCGTCACCCACTCAAAACGTAACGTTAACCTACTATTTGGCCGGCTCGCAAGCCCAAACAAGTGTGTGCGGCGTCGTGCCTGTTGTTTTGTTTCTGGTCTAGCTAGATCCGCTTGCGCTTTGGTCGACGAAGCAACAAAACGTCCTCGCGCGGCGCAAGCCATTGAAATGAATGGGTTTGCTGCGTCCTGTTGCAAAAGCATGTGAAAAAACTAAAGTTTGCTATGCCAAAAAGACCGTTAATCGCGATAAAAAAAATTTAAAATGGGTTTGCGTTAACGCCGTTAATAACGCGTTTAACTGACAGCCCTAATTTCTACCTTACAGTCTATGGTTTCTACCAAGGATATATTGGTGTGCAATACAATGGAGTCTGCTTATTTTGAAATTGACAGTGTTTTTTTACTTTTGTATTTATCGTCAAAAATAGACTCGGCGCCTATCTTTAGTGAATGAGGGTAAGTCCGATTGACATGTCAGTGCCGTTCTTTAGGAATTGTTACTTTAAGACACTCCTACAGTCTGTAGGTTTAAACCGCTCAATTCATATAGACTAGCTTTACAATCTCTTTATGAACATTATGGATATGGTAGTTGCGTAGATGTCAATGGAGGGACATAAAGCTTTTAGATTTCATCAAAAAGATCTGTATTTGTGTTTAGAAGATGAACGAAAGTCTCACGGGTTTGGACCGACTTGAAGGTGAGTGAATAACAACATAATTTTCCTTTTTGGGTGAACTAACCCTTTAATTGAGGGGGGGGGGGGGGGACTCTGCAAACAATAAAACTTTAGATCTTCCAATGATTTCATTGGTCTTTGATAGTGCTGGGCAACGATTAATCACATCCAAAATAAAAGTTTGTGTTACATAATATATGTCTTTGTACTATGTATAATTATTTTTTATATATATAATACACACATATGCATGGATATATTTAATGTATATACGGTATATATATATTTATACATAATTTATATTATATATAAATATAAATAAAATAAAATTTGGGCTGTGAAAAGATTAATCACATCCAAAATAAAAGTTTGTGTTTACATAATATATGTGTGTACTGTGTATTATTATTTTGTATATATAAATACACACACATGCATGTATGTATTTAAGAAAAATGTGTTATTTATATATAAAATAATTATATTTATATAAAAAATAAATGATATATAAATATATACATGCAAATATTTCTTAAATATATACATGCATGTGTGTGTGTTTATATACAAAATAAGTATACACAGTCCACACACACATATTTAATGTAAACACAAAGTTTTATTTTGGATGCGATTAATAGTTGCCCAGCACTAATGAAGTTTCTGTTTGTGTAATGAAAATTAGTTCTGTGTGGTGAAAAATGACCGAGATTTCCTGTTTTTGCACCTGGAAAATGACTTTAATGCCCTCGTAGAAGAAGCAGTCGACCAGCAGCACGGCACTGTCGAAAGGCATGACGGACAGGAAGAGTGTGAGGAACCAGGACAGAGAGATGGTGGAGATGACGCCCAACTCCTGCATGCGCTCGTACAGCAGCGGCAAACACTCGCGAGTGAGCTCCTCAAACACTCCCTGGTCCACCAGCGCTCCTGACACAGAGAAACACTGCTGACAAACATATACACACGCAAAAAGTCACAGCTGTCATCATGTGTTTAAATGTGTGTGACTGACCGACAACTCTAGTGTTGTAATAGTCGGGCAGCATCCGTTCACACAGAGCCACGAGCAGCCAGAACGCCTGCTCTTCAGTGCAGTACAACAACAACACCGACGTAACAATGTTCATCGCCTGGAGGAGAGAGAGAGAGAGAGAGGGGGAGAGAGAGAGAGAGGGGGAGAGAGAGAGAGAGGGGGAGAGAGAGAGAGAGAGAGAGAGAGAGAGAGAGAGGGGGGGGGGATTAAACAGACTCTCTCGTACCACTTTTCTTCGGAAAAACACTGATAATGTACTATATGTGAGTGTGTGTGTGTGTGTGTGTGTGTGTATGCGCGTGTGTTAGTTTGTGTGTGTGTGTCTACCTGTGTGTGAGTGTGTTAGTGTGAGTCTGCCTGTGTGAGAGTGTGTGTGCCTGTGAGTGTGTGCCTGTGAGTGAGGGTGTGTGTGTGTGTGTGTGTACGAGTGTGTGCGTGTGCACGTACGAGTGTGTGCGAGCCTGCGTGTGTGTGTGTGTGCGAGCCTGCGTGTGTGTGCGCGTGTGTGTGTGTGTGTGTATGTTTGTTGTATGTGTGAGTCTGCATGTGTGAGAGTGTGTGTGTCTGCGTGTGCATGTGCGAATGTGTGCGAGTCTGCGTGTGTGTCAGTGTGTGTGTGTGTGCCTGTGAGGGTGTGTTAGTGTGAGTGTGTCAGTGTGCCTGTGTGAGTGTGAATGTGAGTCTGCCTGTGTGAGAGTGTGTGCGCGCGAGAGTGTGTTAGTGTGTGTGTGTGTGTGTTTGTGTGAGTGTGTGTGTGTCAGAGTGTGTGTCTAAATGTGAGTGAGTGAGTGTTGGTGTAAGTGTGTGTGTGTGTGTGTGTGTGTGTGTGTGTGTGTGTGTGCGTGTGTTGGTGTAAGTGTGTGTGCGTGCGTGTGCCTATGAGTGAGTGTGTATTAGTTTGAGTGTGAGCCTGTGAGTGAGTGTGAGTGTGTGAGTGTGTGTGTGTGTGTGTGTGTGTGTGTGTGTGTGTGTGTGTGTGTGTGTGTGTGTGTGTGTGTGTGTGAGAGAGTGTACCTGGCAGTATCCGATGCCGGGGTTCCTGTAAGCATAGGCCGTCAGCACTCGTCTCAGCGCGGCGATGCCCATCTCGTTCTGGAAGGCGTGATGCTCAGGCATGGAGCGGTGCAGGTCTCTCTCGATCTCCTCCGTCGCTAGAGTGCATTTACCCATCGCCTGCTCGATCAAACCGCCGTAGTAACCCGGGTGTGTGTTCATCTCGTTCTGAGCACCTGGAAAGTCATGGGATCATAATGAGATTCACGACAATCTCCATGACAGCAGCTGACGGCCTGTTCTCCCTCCGACAGCGTGAGATCTCACACTCACATACAAGCAGCAGAAGTCGACACACAATACACACTTTGGCTACATTTGGACAAGCACACTACTCACACTCCCTCAGCATGTTAACTGTGCACACACACACAGTATACAAACGCATACTCTAATGATGCACTGCAGGATATAAACAACACACAAAGCTGAATAGTGCATCCCATAATGCAAAGTGAGATATTTCAAGCCTTTATTTGTTATCATTTGGATGATTATGCCTATAAGCTTATGAAAACCCCAAATTCAAAATTAGAATATTGTGAAAAGGTTTTCATAAGCTGTAATCCATAATCATCAAAATTATAACAAATAAAGGCTTGAAATATCTCACTTTGCATGTAATGAGTCTATATAATATATTAGTTTCACCTTTTAAGTTGAATTACTGAAATAAATCAGTAATTCTGCACGATATTCTAATTTTTCGAGTTTCACCTGTGTATTATTATACATATACTTACTTTACATATTTTATCTGTGCTATATAGTGTTATTTTAGTACTATTTATATACTATTATATTATTTATGAATATTTTGTATTGTCTTTTATTTCCCACGGTGGACGGCGCCTCCTGGTGTTCTGGAGGATTGCTCACCTGAGAACAGCAGCCACAGCTCTCCTCTCAGACTCTCAGGGATGCCGTTCAGGACCAGCTCTCTCGTCTTCGACGTGCGGTACATACACACTCCACGGCCGTACTCGAAGAAGTGGATATTCCACGATTCCTCTTTCATCTTCTCTCTCGTCTGGATGAACAGAAAGACGAAGGTCAAAAAACAAAACCAGACAAAATTATGGCTCATTCTTCTCACATTAAAAAAAATCATTTGATCTCAAATCAATGTTTTATGTCTATTTCCAGTTCCACATCTGTCCAAAAGTATTATTTTGTTTTTTGAGAGAGAAAAATTAAGCCTTTAATTCATCAAGGAAGCATTTATCAAAAGTGACAGTTAAGCATTTAAAATGTTACAAAAATATGAAATAAATGCTGTTCTTATGAACTTATGATCCTGCAGTATTACAGCTTCCACATAAATATGAACTATTCTCAACATTGATAATAATCATAAATGTTTCCTGAGCAGCAAATCATCATATTAGAGTGATTTCTGAAGGATCATGTGACGCTGAAGACTGGAGTAATGATGCTGAACATTACATTTTACTGTATATTTACATAGAAATCAGTTATTTTAGATTTTTTACTGTATTTCTGATCAAATAAATGCAGCCTTGCTTGATAGGCTTGATAACAGACCCCTGAATTTCATGATAACTGTGCACTAAGCCTTACATATTACTACCCTCCCATCTATGTATTCCTCTATTATCTATAATAAAGACTTGAAAAAAAGAGACTTGATTTTTAAAAGTGTGTGTGTGTCACTAATGCTATAGATAATAAAAATTATGTAATGGGGGTATTTGTTGATCTGAAAAAAGCTTTTGATACTATTGACCATGACATACTTATAAATAAAATGGAAAGGTATGGTATCAGGGGGATAGTATTAGACTGGGGGAGGAGTTATTTAAGTAAGAGACAGCAGTTTGTGAAGTTAGGAAGCTCCAAGTCAGTGTGTCTGGACATTGCTTGTGGTGTCCCCCAGGGGTCAGTGTTAGGACCAAAACTGTTTATTTTATATATTAATGACATATGTTCAGTATCTAAGTTGTGGAAGATGGTGTTATTTGCAGATGATACAAATATATTTTGTTCAGGTGAAAACTTACAGCAACTAGTGAAGGATGTTACTAAAGAAATGAACAAATTAAAATCATGGTTTGATAGAAATAAATTATCATTAAATTTAAATAAAACCAAATTAATGTTATTTGGGAATTGTAATATGAATATTCAGGTAAACATACAAAGAGATGGGGTTATTATTGATAGAGTTCACGGAAATACATTTCTTGGGGTAATTATAGATGATAGAATCAGTTGGAAATCACACATTAAATATGTACAATCTAAACTATCAAGATCAATTGCAGTATTAAACAAAGCAAAGCAGGTTCTGGATCAAAAATCCCGCCACTTGTTGTACTGTTCACTAGTTTTACAATATTTCATCTACTGTGCTGAGAGTTGGGGACACAACTACAAAACTTCATTACATTCACTATCTGTGCTCCAAAAAAGAGCAATAAGAATAATACACAACGCTGGGTATAGGGATCATACTCACTCACTATTTCTTCAGTCAAAATTATTAAAATTCACAGATCTTGTGAAGTATCAATCAGCCCAAATAATGTTTAGAGCCAAAAATAATCTATTGCCGAGGAATATTCAAATATGATTTTGGAAGAGGGAGGGTGGTTATAATTTAAGGGGGGCACACAACTTTAAATCAAACAGGATACGGACAACCAGGAAAAGCTTTTGCATTTCAAGTTTCAAGGAACAGTCTCAATGAGGAGCTAAAGCAATGTCCAAACATAAATCAATTTAAAATCAAGTACAAAGATATGGTTTTCAAGGGTTAAAGGGATGAAGTAGGCGGTGAATAATCAGTGTTTTTGGGGCTAGTAATTATCTTCAGTTTCATGGTGTGTTATTACGTTTTTGTTTTGTTTTTCTGTACTTCTGAAATGTTTAATGTATTATTTCCTAATATGTATGTATTAATTTTTTCCTTTTGTTTTGAATTGTTATGGGGTAAAACAAAGTAGATGTGTAAATATTTGGAGCGCGGGTCGATCATGTGTAAGCTTCTGACTTGTGGATAGGGGGTGGGATTAAATACGTTTTTTTTTCCTTCTTCCCACTCCTTTTCGAATTTGTAATGGACAATGACAAGAGTTAGAAAGTCTATGGCTGTAACTATTGTCAATTAATTTGTGTTATTCTTATCACTTTGATTTGTTTATTTGATTTTCATTTTCTTGTTGGATGTTCTTTTTTTTTACATATATATATTAGGGCTGTCAAACGATTAATCGCATCCAAAATAAAAGTTTGTGTTTACATAATATATGTGTGTGTACTGTGTATAATTATTTTTAATACATAAATACCCACACATGCATGTGTATTTAAGAAATATTTGCATGTATATACTGTATATAGACTGAATGTAGCCTATATATAATGTATATTTTATATAAATATAAACATTTTATATATAAATACAATTTTTCTTAAATATATACATGTGTGCATTTATATACAAAATAATTATACACAGTACACACACATATATTATGTAAACACAAACTTTTATTTTGGATGCGATTAATCGTTTGACAGCCCTAATATATATATATATAAATTCAAAATAAAAATAAATTAAAAAAACCTTTTACAGTATGTATGATTCAGCCCCTCAGATCTGATTTGTGCCCCCTCAGTTTCATTTTTGTATTCATGGTTACAAATGAAATGTTTAACCTTGTGAGCGGTACGGTCCCATACAGGCCCGTCGCCAAGGGGGGGCATTAGGGGGCCGTGCCCCCCCAGATGACACAACGTGCCCCCCTAATCATGTGGTCATTGAGCAAACTTACTATTGAGAGCAAAAAAACGTATCCACGTATTCCATAACGAAATGTCGTCAGCAGCATTTAGCACACAGGTGCACTTATCTCTGTAACTTTAAATAACACATTGTCTTCAGAAATATGAAAATTAGTCGGAGCTTGTAAGGCTCTGCGCAAGGCTTGCCTTCCCCTGGTCAAGCGGGCTTGTTGAATTTTCTGATTCATTTGCCTGCTAAAAACAGCCTACTGTTTCCACGTAAAAAAAAAGGTAATTTTTCTCAGAACTGCGTGATATAAAATCAAAATGGCAAGTTATAAAGTCAGAGTTGAGTGATATACAGTCACATTTGCGTGTTATAAAGTCAGAATTGTGAGAAAAACTCTGAATTGAGAGAAATCCATGTGAGAATTGTGAGATAAAAAAAATCGCAATTATCATTTAAAATTTTTTATTCCGTGGCGAAAACAAGCTTCCATATACTTCTGATTGCTTTTAGAGGGAAAAGCTGTCCATAAATGCTGGTCTAGGATCAGTTTTCTCTGTAATAAAAGAATATTGGCTAAACTCCGGTGTTTTGAGCGGTGAGTGGATTAGTTCTACGCGCGTGCAAATCCTCTCGTTATAATAAGCAGTGAGGGTATGCAAATAAGGCATTATTGTGTATCAGCTTTACTGATAGCCTAGGAACTTTGTGAGATCGTGATGAAGTTGTATAACCGCTTTTTAAAGATAATAAAATAGGCGCTCTTTGAGAGCTTTCTGCCATGTCAAATCCTGCATATAGCCTAGTAAATGTTTTTAAAGGGGAAGCGCATATCCTCATGGTGTTGGTTCACCCTCCGCCTATGATCAGA
Organism: Rhinichthys klamathensis goyatoka; assembly: GCF_029890125.1. Taxonomy (NCBI): domain Eukaryota; kingdom Metazoa; phylum Chordata; class Actinopteri; order Cypriniformes; family Leuciscidae; genus Rhinichthys; species Rhinichthys klamathensis. The sequence goes on from NW_026606963.1 coordinate 169,400, forward strand.
AACTTAATATTTTGTGTTTTGGTGTTGTTTAAATATAGAATTTGGTCTATTTCAGTTATATTAGACTAAATAGGGGATGTTATTGTTTTTGTGACTGTCTGTTTTGTAGATCATAAAAAGTGCCCCCCCCCCCCATGAAAATGAAATGCCCCCCCATTCTATATGTTCTGGCGATGGCCCTGGTCCCATATGGGATGTATAATGTCCAGTGACGTGACATCACTACCAGTTTCGCGCGTTGGTTGGCACTGGGCCAGAGACGGACGAGCTCAGCGCTGTCATATATCAAAACTATGCAGTGTTTTCAACCTCATAATGTTTATTTTAGGTTTCAGACATTGAAATACACATAAGCACTAGTAAAACAATACATTTGGAGTTTGTAGAATACACACGGATGTCTGTGGAAGCAGTAATAACAATCTATCCGAATATAATTTGCCAACGTGTGTTATTCATATCAGACAAACATAGTGGAAGTGACTATAAAGTTTACTCTATTCTTCTCACAGTTCACCGGCCACTTTCTTACGTGTATTTCGGGAGAAACTGATGATGACTGACAGGACTCTCTGAACTCCGGCGCCCATGGTGGCGCCCATCTCATAGATCAAGATTATTAATAAAGGTTTTAAACGACCAAACACACTCACGTACACATTTTTGACAATCGGAATATCAGATAGTTGATGACATGGTAAGCAAGTTTGTGAATATTTAGACTAAAAAAGCGATACACATCTGTCATTTATTATTGTGGCTGCGGTGTGTCACGTGACAAATATGACGCGTTGCCATGGAAACATTAAGGGGGAACGCTCTAAAATAAACACTCACTCTGGGGAGTCAGTTAGAATATTTTAAACTTAAGCGTGAAAGAGTTCATATATGAATAATAAATTATGCTGGCTTATCTTTTTATTACGCGGTTACCTGTGCAGTGCATATGGGGTGTTTTATGGAGCGCTGCATTTAAAAATCTGTTGTTCCAAAGCGAGGTGTGTATTGATTGTTCATTGATGGTATAAAGTTAAGCCCCCTTAACAATTTCACATGCCCCCTCAGTCATTTCATCCTGCAGCCGGGCCTGGTACGATTGTTTGAACCCCATCACATGAGGGTGTGTCTCACCACTTTGGGCCCCAGCTCCTCCGGGACGTCCTGCTGGTAGATGCGCAGAAGGCCTTGCTTGGCAGTGGGCAGACTGGGACTGTAGTGCTGGTTTTGGGGCATCTCTCCGAGCCCCAGCTCAGGAGACGGGGGCGTACTCGGGCTGGGGTTCTCCTGGAGGCGCAGGTCACATGACATGTTTACAACAGACCAGCCATGACGACGCTAGAAATGAGTTATGCTTCAACGGGGGAAAATGTCTGCAAGCATGAAAACTAAATAAATGTTTGAGGTCAGTAAGATGTTTTTCTTTTCTTTTTAAAAAAAAAGAAAATTTACTCTTTTTTTCCAGCAAGGATGCATTAAATTTATCAAAATTGACAGTAAAGACATTTATAATGTTACAAAATAGTATATTTTTAAAATAAATGCCGTTCTTTTGAACTTTATTTTTAAATTAAAGAATCCTTAAAAAATATGTTTCACAGTTTCCTCAAAATTATGAAGAATCACAAATGTTTTCAACATTGATAATAATGTTTCCTGAGCATCAAATCATCATATTATTATGATTTCTGAAGGATCATGTGACACTGAAGACTGGAGTAATGATGCTGAAAATTCAGCTTTGATCACAGGAATAAATTACATTTTAACATATATTCACATAGAAAACAGCTGTTTTAATAAATAATAATATTTTACAATATTGGTGTTTTTACTTGATTTTTTTTATCAAATATATGCAGCCTTGTTGAGCAGAAAAATGTATTCATCTAACCGACCTAAAACTTCTGAAAGGAACAGTATATAAAATTAAATACTATGCAAATTCCTTACATCAGCTTTAATGGGAGTGAATATAAACCTGGTTAAAATATCATGCGTTCTGATGACTCACGGATTGAGCATTTAGGCCACACGGCCTGTCAGGCGTGCGCTGCAGGAAGTCAGAGATTCGCTGAACCAGGAAGTCACGGTCTTTGAGGTTAGCAAACAGGAAGGTCATCTTGTTTTTAGTGCTGATCGACAGTGGACTCGGCAGAACACTGCTGCTGTCGGCCTTCTCCACTATGGTCACCTACAGGGACACAGTGAGAGAGTGACTGTCCTGCTGTTGTGCAACTGTATGCGAGCCTGTGTTTGTGTGTGTGTGTGTGTGTGTGTGTCAGTGTGCGTCAGTGTGTGTGTGCGTGCGTGTGTGTGTGTGTTTCAGTGTGTGTGTCAGTCTGTGTGTGTGTGTGTCAGTGTGTGTGTGTGTGTGCGCGTGCGCGTGTGTGTGTGTGTGTGTGTCAGTGTGTGTGTGTCAGTGTGTGTGTGTGTGTCAGTGTATGTGTTGCAGTGTGTGTCAGTGTGTGTGTGTGTGTGTGTTGCAGTGTGTCAGTGTGTGTGTGTGTGTGTGTGTGTGTGTGTGTGTACGTGTGTGTGTGCCTGTGAGTGAGTGAGTGTTAGTGTGTGTGTGTGTGTGTGTGTTTGTGTCAGGGTGTGTGTGTGTGTGTGTGTGTGTGTGTGTGTGTGTCAGTGTCTGCGTGTGTTGGTGTAAGTGTGTGTGCGTGTGAGTGTGTGTGCGTGTGAGTGTGTGTGCGTGCGTGCGTGTGAGTGTTAGTGTGGTTGTGTGTGTGTTGGTCTTAGTGTGTGTGTGTGTGTGTGTGTGCCTGTGAGTGAGTGAGTGAGTGAGTGTTAGTGTGTGTGTGTGTCAGGGTGTGTATGTGTGTGTCTGTGTGTGCGTGTTTTGGTGTAAGTGTGTGTGCGTGTGAGTGAGTGAGTGTTAGTGTGTGTGTGTTGGTCTAAGTGTGTGTGTGTGCCTGTGAGTGAGTGAGTGAGTGTTAGTGAGTGTCTGTGTGTGCGTGTGTTGTTGTAAGTGTGTGTGCGTGCGTGTGTGCGTGTGAGTGTTAGTGTGTGTTTGTGTGTGTCAGTGTATGTGTGTGTGTGTCAGTATATGTGTGTGTGTGTGTGTGTGTGTGTGTGTCAGTGTATGTGTGTGCGTGTGAGTGAGTGTTAGTGTGTGTGTGTGTGTGTCTGTGTGTTCACCTCTCTCAGTGGAATGATAAGTTGACACAGATCTTCCTCTCTACTGGCAAAGCAGATGTAGTTGTTAGAAACAAACATTTGACCGACGACATGCATCTTCGTGAACGGCGTCCAGAGCGTACAGTCGGTGTGTCCATCCAAACGCTCGTCCTGCGTGAGCCGGAAAAGAGCCCTGTATCGCTCGTTCTTTGCACGCGCATCCAAGTCCCTGAAACATGTGAGAACAAGCTCTAATTAAAGTAGTTAAACCAAGATCTATTTATTTATACCGACTCTTTAAAATGCTTCAATTATATTATCTTCACCTATAATGCTTCAACTATAAATCACATTTGTTTGACATATCTCTCTCTCTATCTATCTATCTATCTATCTATCTATCTATCTATCTATCTATCTATCTATCTATCTATCTATCTATCTATCTATCTATCTATCTATCCATCTATCCATATACACTCACCAGCCACTTTATTAGGTACCCCATGCTAGTAACGGGTTGGACCCCCTTTTGCCTTCAGAACTGCCTCAATTCTTCGTGGCATAGATTCAACAAGGTGCTGGAAGCATTCCTCAGGGAGTTTGGTCCATATTGACATGATGGCATCACACAGTTGCCGCAGATTTGTCGGCTGCACATCCATGATGCGAATCTCCCGTTCCACCACATCCCAAAGATGCTCTATTGGGTTGAGATCTGGTGACTGTGGAGGCCATTTTAGTACAGTGAACTCATTGTCATGTTCAAGAAACCAATTTGAAATGATTAGAGCTTTGTGACATGGTGGAAGTAGCCATCAGAGGATGGGTACATGGTGGCCATAAAGGGATGGACATGGTCAGAAACAATGCTCAGGTAGGCCGTGGCATTTAAATGATGCCCAATTGGCACTAAGGGGCCTAAAGTGTGCCAGGAAAACATCCCCCACACCATTACACCACCACCACCAGCCTGCACAGTGGTAACAAGGCATGATGGTTCCATGTTCTCATTCTGTTTACGCCAAATTCTGACTCTAACATCTGAATGTCTCAACAGAAATCGAGACTCATCAGACCAGGCAACATTTTTCCAGTCTTCAACTGTTCAATTTTGGTGAGCTCTTGCAAATTGTAGCCTCTTTTTCCTATTTGTAGTGGAGATGAGTGGTACCCGGTGGAGTCTTCTGCTGTTGTAGCCCATCCGCCTCAAGGTTGTGCGTGTTGTGGCTTCACAAATGCTTTGCTGCATACCTCGGTTGTAACGAGTGGTTATTTCAGTCACTGTTGCCCTTCTATCAGCTCGAACCAGTCTGGCCATTCTCCTCTGACCTCTGGCATCAACAAGGCATTTCCGCCCACAGAACTGCCGCTCACTGGATGTTTTTTCTTTTTCGGACCATTCTCTGTAAACCCTAGAGATGGTTGTGCGTGAAAATCCCAGTAGATTAGCAGTTTCTGAAATACTCAGACCAGCCCTTCTGGCACCAACAATCATGCCACGTTCAAAGTCACTCAAATCAACTTTCTTCCCCATACTGATGCTCGGTTTGAACTGCAGGAGATTGTCTTGACCATGTCTACATGCCTAAATGCACTGAGTTGCCGCCATGTGATTGGCTGCTTAGAAATTAAGTGTTAACGAGCAGTTGGACAGGTGTACCTAATAAAGTGGCCGGTGAGTGTATACTGTTTATATACATTCATATATATATATATATATATATATATATATATATATATATATATATATATATATATATATATATATATATATGGGCTGTCAAGCCATTACAATTTTTATTCTAATTAATTGCATATTAAATATGGCTGAGAAATTACCCCCAAACGATTATTTAAAGTCATTTTTGTGTTAAATGAGAAAATAATCAAATAAACATTACAAAAAGTATAATATAATTGTATTTGATTCATCGTAGAATTCATTACACAAACTTTAGGTGGCAACGGCCATGAGGGTGAACAAATTGTTGGGGTTTTTATTAATATGTAAATATGAAATAATTTTTTTAATGAAATTACAGGTATACTCTAAATAAGAAACTAAAACTGCCAGTAAGTGGCTTAAATGCCTAGGAACATACTACTTCAAAATTGAGCAAAAGCAGATAATATTGTGTCTAAAATATAACACAATATTATCTTCTTATTTATTGAACTGTTGTATAAAATCAGCGTTACATTTGCACTCGTGCCATTCGGGACAAAAACAGCACTCGTGTGATATTGCTTAACATATCATTTGACATAAATATGAAGACAAAAACTGCCCTGATATCTTGAATTTTAAGGGGTTGTAAAGAGTTGTGAGAAAAATGGGACGTGTGCGACAGGTCTTAAAGTGACAGCAGCCTAATAACCCTGCTGACGTTTGTCATTAAAGGATTAGTTCACTTTGAAAACAACTTTTGCTGATAGTTTACTCACCCCCATGTCATCCAAGATGTCCATGTCTTTCTTTCTTCAGTCGAAAAGAAATTAAGGTTTTTGATGAAAACATTCCAGGATTTTTCTCCATATAATGGACTTCAATGGGGTCCAAACGGTTCAAGGTCTAAATGACAGTTTCAGTGTTTGCAATTACGTTGAAAAGGTCTCACAGAACAGGGCAAGGCGAGCATTTGTGCTTATAAAACTTAAACTTTTTTATTTATTTTTGAAATGACCGATCGTTTCTCTAGATAAGACCCTTATTCATCGTCTGGTGTCGTTTAAAGCCCTTTGAAGCTGCACTGAAACGGTCATTTAGACCTTGAACCGTTTGGACCCCATTGAAGTCCATTATATGGAGAAAAATCCTGGAATGTTTTCATCAAAAACCTTAATTTCTTTTTGACTGAAGAAATAAAGACATGGACATCTTGGATGACATGGGGGTGAGTAAATTTTCAGCAAAAGTTTTTTTTAAAGTAAACTAATCCTTTAAAGACAATCAAAGAACAAAAGAAAGAGAGAAAATCACTCAGTGCTCTTGACTGAATAAGTTTTGTAGCTTCAATAAGGATTAATCTATATATAATTTATAATGTATGCAGTAAAGACTGCGAAATGTTTGATACATTTTCTATAAATTCTGTATATATCCTTCAAAATTTCTGTATATGAAGAGTTCAGATGCAAAAGCCTCTAAGTGCCATCTGAAATTTTCTTCTAGAATGATCATTTTTATCAAGCTCGTATATTTAAGTTCAGTAATTTCACTTAAATGGCTATGAAAATTACCTATTAATTGTCATTTAAGTGAAATTATTGAACTTAAATAAACAAGCTTGATAAAAATGATCATTCTAGAAGAAAATTTCAGATGGCACTTAGAGGCTTTTGCATCTGAACTCTTCATATATCCTAACTGTTAGACTGACCTGAAAATCGTAAAGCAAAGGTTACAAGGGACAAAAACAACAACTTTCTGTGCATTTTGACAGGGCAAGTATAAATCTCAACTGGTCTGACTGGGCCAATAGAAAAAATTGAGCCCTGATGTTTTAAGTTCACTTAAAATAAAAGCTGTTAAAAAAATTAAAAGCCTAATACCGTATTTTCCGGACTATAAGTCGCACTTTTTTTCATACCTTGGCTGGTCCTGCGACTTATAGTCAGGTGCGACTTATATATCAAAATTACCAAGATTTACTCGTCACAGGATCGCTGACGGCCCCAGATTATTATTTGCGAGTTTTTGATGTATTTGTGGTATGACGTGAATGCATCATTTGCCGAAATTGGGGGTGACATTACCGTCTACAGCCACGAGAGAGCGCTCTAGACTACAGCTAGTTTTACCGCTGAAAAAATTAACTGAAAACAACTGATATTAACTGAAATATTAGACTGAACGCAAACAAAATGCCCCCAAAAAGAAAATCATATTCTGCAGATTACATACTGCAGGTAATAAAATATGCAGCCGAAAACGGTAATCGAGCAGCGTTTGGAGTGAATGAGAAACTTGTGAGGGACTGGCGAAAAGCAGAGGTTCCTCTAACTGAAATGAAGAAAACAAAGAAAGCTAATCGCGGGCTGAAAGCAAGATGGCCAGAGCTGGAGGAACGAGTCCACAGATGGGTGCTTGAACAACGCGCTGCCGGGAGAGGCTTGTCAACGGTGCAGTTGCGTCTCCACGCCCTGGTAGTTGCTAAGGAGATGAATATACTGTTGATGTGTTACGTTAACAACATACCGGACACATATTCAGCCTGTTGTTCTTTGTGCTATTGTGTGTAGCTGAATAACTTAAATGCCTTCTGTTTTAATGAATTAAAGTCTGTTTAAATAACTTTTTCTTGGTCTTGGATTTTGTTAAATAAATTTCTAAATAAATGCGACTTATAGTCCAGTGCGACTTATATATGTTTTGTTCCTCGTCATGACGCATTTTTGGGCTGATGCGACTTATACTCCGGAGCGACTTATAGTCCGGAAAATACGGTAAATGTTAAAATTGTTTAATTTTATTGTAATCTTGAATGGCTATACTTATGGGAAGAAAAAAAATCAATTTCATAGAGACATCAGTAGCAGTATTGGTATCATACTGGCCTTCTTAAAAAGACGCCATTAAACAAATATTTAAAATGTAGGCAACGGTCTTTGTAGTTTCTATATTAATTTGGAGATTAAATGTGAAATTTTTACAATATAAAAAGATCTAAACAAATTCAATGTTAGGTGCGATTAATCGTGATTAATGTGTAATTCATTTGTTTTTTTATCGATTGACAGCACTAATATATAGTAATATAGTAATATATATATATATATATATATCTCATCTGATGCGGTTTACTGACCTCTTTAGTGCGGAGACGTTTTTCAGGGTCTTGCAGGGTTTGGGGAGGAAGCGATCGGCGGAGAAGCTCTCGTTGTCCAGTAACTGTCTCATGGCGATGGTGGCCAGCTGCTCCATCAGTTTGAAGGTCTCGTTGATGTTCAGGAACATGGAGAAGAAGTGTTCGGTGCCGCGAGTGCTCACGCGGATGCTCTCCGGGAAAACCAGCGTGGCGTTCTTGTCCAACTGCGTGACGTCCGTCCACTGCACCACCAGCGACACTACAGCGAGAGGAGGAAGGAGGAAGAGGGAAAAGATGTCCAAATGAAAAACAAGAAAGAGGACAAACTGATTTTATTAAAGGAGTAGTTCACCCAAAAATTTAAATTAGCCCATGATTTACTCGCCCTCAAGTCATCCTAGGTGTATATGACATTCTTCTTTCAGACGAATACAATCAGAGTTATATTAAAAAATTTCCTGGCTCTTCCAAGCTTTATAATCACAGTGAATGGCCGTTTCTGTTTTGAAATCCGTAAAGGTGCATCTGTCCATCATAAAAGTGCATCTGTCCATCATAAAAGTGCATCTGTCCATCATAAAAGTGCATCTAATTCTATTCATCATAAAAGTGCATCTGTCCATCATAAAAGTGCATCTATGCATCATAAAAGTGCATCTGTCCATCATAAAAGTGCATCTGTCCATCATAAAAGTGCATCTATCCATCATAAAAGTGCATCTATCGATCATAAAAGTGCATCTATCGATCATAAAAGTGCGTCTGTCCATCATAAAAGTGCATCTGTCCATCATAAAAGTGCGTCTGTCCATCATAAAAGTGCGTCTGTCCATCATAAAAGTGCATCTGTCCATCATAAAAGAGCATCTGTCCATCATAAAAGAGCATCTGTCCATCATAAAAGTGCATCTATCCATCATAAAAGTGCATCTATCCATCATAGAAGTGCATCTATCCATCATAGAAGTGCATCTATCCATCATAAAAGTGCATCTATCCATCATAAAAGAGCATCTATCCATCATAAAAGTGCATCTATCCTTCGTAAAAGTGCATCTGTCCATCATAAGAGCATCTGTCCATCATAAAAGTGCATCTGTCCATCATAAAAGAGCATCTATCCACCATAAAAGTGCATCTGTCCATCATAAAAGAGCATCTATCCACCATAAAAGTGCATCTATCCATCATAAAAGTGCATCTGTCCATCATAAAAGAGCATCTGTCCATCATAAAAGAGCATCTGTCCATCATAAAAGAGCATCTGTCCATCATAAAAGTGCATCTGTCCATCATAAAAGAGCATCTATCCACCATAAAAGTTCATCTATCCATCATAAAAGTGCATCTGTCCATCATAAAAGTGCATCTGTCCATCATAAAAGAGCATCTATCCACCATAAAAGTGCATCTATCCATCATAAAAGTGCATCTGTCCATCATAAAAGAGCATCTGTCCATCATAAAAGAGCATCTATCCATCATAAAAGTGCATCTATCCATCATAATAGTGCATCTGTCCATCATAAAAGTGCATCTGTCCATCATAAAAGAGCATCTATCCATCATAAAAGTGCATCAATCCATCATAATAGTGCATCTGTCCATCATAAAAGAGCATCTATCCATCATAAAAGTGCATCTGTCCATCATAAAAGAGCATCTATCCATCATAAAAGTGCATCTGTCCATCATAAAAGAGCATCTATCCATCATAAAAGTGCATCTATCCATAATGACTTAAAAACAGAAACAGCCATTCACTGTCATTATAAAGCTTGGACGAGCCAGGACAATTTTTTAATATAACTCGATTATATTCGTCTGAAAGAAGAGTGTCATAAACACCTAGGATGACTTCAGGGTGAGTAAATCATGGGCTAATTTTCATTTTTGGGTGAACTACTCCTTTAAGCATAGTAGAAGAAAAGCAGCATGCACTAACACAATTTCACACTAAAAAAAGAACATTTAATTCAGTATGAATCAGCCCTTTTCACAAAGTGTTCAAAAGACTCAAATGACATCACTCAATGACTCTCCTGAACACTGAAGTCTGATTGTTCAGTCTTGGTATTTCTGTGGTCGAATACTTTTGTATAATGACCACTAACAGCAAGATCTCATGTGCTACTATAATGTCTCCTGAATCCCTGCACACTCGCTTTCTTTGCACAGAATAAAAAGATTGAAAGTCACCATGAAATCAAAATTAATTCTTGTTTTTTATGGTATGCCAAATACAGTAATTGAAAACAGTTGTGCTGCTTAATAATTTTGTGGAAACCGTGAAGCCTTCTCTTCTCTGATGATGTGGGCGGAGCAACCTGTCACTCAGATGAGATCAGCCAATAGCAAACCACAACCATCCAATCAATTCCCCACAGACAAAATCAAGCCCCGCCCACATTTGTTCTTGTTTTACTCAAATATACGACACAACAGGGAAGAAAAGAAGAGCGCAACTTCCATTTCATGCCGACTCAAATCATATTTCCTGCTCATTTATTTAATTATTGAGGGTACGTTTACACGACAACGATATGCATCAAACTGAGAAGTTTCGAGAAATCGACACCAGTCAAAACGATCCCCATTCAGACGGATCTGTGAAAACGATTAAAAACCCTGTATTCTGCTTCCGCTAGATGGCGATGAAACACTATAGACTGAACATGTAATACGCAATTGCATGACGTCATCGTCTTCACAAATTCACGTTTTTGTCGTTTACACGGAGACCATTTTGAAAAGCTTGCACTTTGAAACCCGTTTTCCAAAGTTTGCGTTTTCAGGCACCCAAAACGCTGTTGTTGTGTAAACGAAAGGCCAAAACGCATAAAAAGTTTTCCGTTTTTAGTTACGGTGTCGTGTAAACAGCTAGCCTGGCTCCGCCCACCTACGTACTTCCGCTCAATATTCATTTTCCTTCAGAACTACGTCTGGGATTGTGGTGTATTCTTTGGTTTTCTCCGGTCAATTTTTTACCGGTCCAATCAGAGAACAGAGGGAGTGGCTGAGAACGATGACGTTGATGTCGTGCGCTAGTTTCAGTGGTTTGAGTCACGACCAATCGTCAATGATTGATTATGGCAGATCTAGTGGTGCACGATATATCGGCCGCCGATATAATATCGTCCGATATGGTCAATTTTTTACACATCGGTATCGTTCCGATGTCAAAATAGGGCCGATGTGAACAGGCCGATAATCATTCCTGTGTATTTGACGTGTGTGTAGATGTGAGTGTGGGGGCGGGGATGTTTGTTTTTGCACAAGCACGAACGCGCAAGTCCTGTCAGTTTAAACATCAAGCGCAAGAAGACTGGAACTTGCGCGCTGTTTTCTGTCAGCCTTACTAAGGCGTATTTTTGTCCCGCCGAAGCCGTATTTGACCGGTGAGTGATGTAGATGACTGACTGCTGCGCTTGTTTAACTGAGACAGGGCCGGCCCGAGGCATAAGCGAACTAAGCGGCTGCTTGGGGCCCCTTGGCCGGTAATGTCATCGGTAATGTTAAGCCATGTCACAAAAAAGGACGTATCCCTCTGGTGCCGAAAATAGAAAGAAGAAAATGAGGAGAAAGGAGGAGGAGGAGAAAAAAAGAGCAAGATAAAAGTATGTTTTTATCAAGTATCATTCCTATCTACGGCAAGCCCCGAGGGGAAAAATACATTCCATACACACATATGCAACGAGCGCCAGTACATCATTACCGGTTTTATAGTAACAGGCTTTGTAGGATTCTGTCATGTACAATCCAACAAAGTCTGTTACAATAATAGTCCAAAAAAAAAGATTTTGAGGACAGTTACACTGTATTAAGACAGTTGAGAAATAATAATATTTTTACAGTTTTCATTTCAGTTCTGTCATTATTTTAGCAAATAATTTATTTGATATGTTTTGAGACAGTTTGTTTTAAGTAGTTCCAAAGAGTTAGTAAAAGAGTAAAGTAAAAGTTAACACTTTTTTATTTAAGTAGGCTATTTATTTTGTATTAATACATAACCTCAATGTATTAATTTATAATGTATCATTATTGCATGATATTTGTGTCAATAATCGTCAAGCACAGTTGACTCCCAAAAGGCTCGGGCCGGCTCTGAACTGAGAGAACAGTCATGTTCAAGAAACGAATTTGAAATGATTCGAGCTTTGTGACATGGTGCATTATCCTGCTGGAAGTAGCCATCAGAGGATGGGTACATGGTGGCCATAAAGGGATGGACATGGTCAGAAACAATGCTCAGGTAGGCCGTGGCCCAATTGGCACTAAGGGGCCTAAAGTGTGCCAAGAAAACATCCCCCACACCATTACACCACCACCACCAGCCTGCACAGTGGTAACAAGGCATGATGGATCCATGTTCTCATTCTGTTTACGCCAAATTCTGACTCTAACATCTGAATGTCTCAACAGAAATCAAGACTCATCAGACCAGGCAACATTTTTCCAGTCTTCAACTGTCCAATTTTTACACATTGATGGCCTAAGACACGAAACGAGCGGTTTGTGTGAGAAAACGAACAGTATTTATATCGTTTTTACCTCTTGTAAACACAGCCAGGTCCAAGGGATCTGACGGCGCCGGCGGTTCGGTCTTTTCCGGAAAGCGCCGGAAGTGATCTCTCGCGAGTGTGTACGTCACTCATACAATTGTTTTATTTTTTATTTTTTTGGAATTGTTTTCTTTTACGACGGTTTAAACATCCCGAATAAGCGCAAATTAGTACCCTTTTAATTAGCCGTCTTACCTACAATCCCTGCTCTGTGTAAACAATGAGTGGCGTACACGCGCGAGAGATCACTTCCGGTGCTTTCCGGCGCTTTTCGTTTTCTCACACAAACCACTCGTTTCGTGTCTTAGGCCATCAATGTGTACTTACATTTACGAGTCATGTTTAATTTGGACTTCTCTGTGCATGCTCTTTGAGGTGGTGACCATAGACCTGCATTATATGACTGACAGACAAGAACGGTTTGACCTAAAAATATCAAAATTGAAAATACTGCGGAAACAAAGACACCTACATCTTGGATGCCCTTGAGGTAAGCTAAAACATATCAAAAATTAATTTCAAAGTGAACTATCCCTTTAATATCGGTTATTGGCCACAATTTTCTCATCGGTGCATCACTAGGCAGATCCAATAGTTTTAAACTTCAACAGAGGACAAGGAAGTTAACGCTTGTCAATGGAGCGAGGCCAGACTCTCTGTACAAATGAAACGTACGAGAGTCTGGTGGGACCAGGCTAGTAAACAGCCTCTTAGAGTGCAGAACAGTAATAAGTCACAACTTTGTAATCATTATATCCCAACTAGAATACATTATATATCTCGGTTTGCTTTGTAAAATCATGTTTGCTTTGGTTCTAATTTTCTCTTGTCCTATAAATTTCAGTTTCACCGTACATTTCGAAGTATGCTCTCGCTCGCCTCACCCTCTTTTCCCAGCAGGAATGAGTAGAAGCAGAGGTGGTTGACGGAGAGGTAGATCCAGCCCTGTCGTGGGACTCTGCCCTTCCAGTAACTGCAGGGGTAATAGTTCACCAGCTTCTCTTCCTCCGGCATGCCGAACAACTTCCGCATCTTCAGCTCGGCTTCCCGGAACTTCCCAGGATCCTCGTCTTCCTGAGGTTTGCCGCTTTTATTCTCTTCAGCGATGATGCCCTACAAAGGAGGACAATCTTCACATGACGTGTGTGTTTTAGGGCTGTCACTTTACGTTCGAAGTTTCGAAAAAGAAAATAGGGAATCGATTTTAACAGCCTTTTTTTTTTTAAACCAAAAATGTGTTTTAGGTGGACAGATCAGGACACAGAACAAGCAGGATGCTGGAAACTAACAATTTAGACAACAATTTAAACTAACAAAAAAATAACAATAAAGAACAGTCTTTTCTGTTCACCAAATGCTTTTTCATATTCGCTATTACTTCAATGCAAGTGAACAAGCGCGCCGTTATGTGTTGCGTAGTGACGTCCGTGTGTGTTCAAGTAAGCCAGAAATGAGCAGATTCTGCAATACGCTGTATTTAATATATCATGAGGACTTGCGTATTTGCGCTAAATCCGCGCAGATTTGGCTTACACGAACTTCCCCAGCAAAGTGAGTAAACATAAAAACGCCAGATTGGCTCGTGATTTGACAGCGTTCATTTGTACCCGCATTTGGCAAGTCGAGGGTGTTAATTTCAATCCCTGAATGTTGCGCTCCTGTTTGTCATTGTGCACGAAACTTCACGCCAATAAATCATCAGAAATATTGCTGACTTGTGCGTCTCAAGCGCCCTCTTTACGTTCGTCCTAATGCCTGTTAGGTGTCCGTGGATTTGCCTGTATTTGGTGTTGAAAATGGAAACGTCTTTAGACATGGAAAATCGATTTTACAATCGATTCAATAGCCATGTTTCCATCCACTTGTCAATCGAATTATCTGAAGTTCGGTGAAAAACCTCATGCGAATAAAGCTGGTGAAAGTGTGTTTCCATCCAACGGCTTTAAAGCGGATAAAAACCTGTGCGTAATGACGTCACATGCTGTTTTACGATCAAATTGGTATATCGAATTGATTTGAGACATGTTAAGGTGTTTCCATTCATTTTCTCACCGAATTGCACAACATTCAAGCCAACATTTGCAAACCAAGTTTTACTAGGCAAAATGGATCGCGCCATAATAACGTTTCCATCCGCGTTTATCGCATAAGCCGTATATCAATCAAGATCAAATCCGATGAGACCGATCGCATTTCATTTGAGTCGATATTCATAAAATTCAATCGAATTTTAGTGTTTCCATAAGGCATTTTTCATTCGATGTCACTTAATGCGGATAAAAACGTGTGGATGGAAACATAGCTAATGAACACTTATGTCTCAAAAATCGAACAGGATTTTTTCACAAAAGTGACAGCCCTAGTGTGTTTTAAGAATCGCATTCAAGTTTCGCATTCGGATAGGCCTGTTCAAAAGTTTCTGAAAAGAAGTCTTTTCTGCTCACCAAAGCTGCATTTATTTGATCAAAAATACAGTTAAAATAGTAATATTGTGAAATATTATTACAACTGTTTTCTATGTGAATTTATAGCTGAAATTTGTGTCACATGATCCTTCAGAAATCATTCTAATATGATTATTTACTGCTCAAGAAACATTTATTAACATGATTATCAATGTTGAAAACAGTTGTTCTGCTTCATATTTTTACGCAAATAGTGTAAATGTTTTTCAGGATTCTTTGATGAATAGAAAGTTCAAAAGAAATAGAAATACAAAAATGTCTTTGTCACTTTTATGTTTGAAAATGACCAGATTAAATATATATACTGTATAGATTAATTTGAATAAAAATACATAGAAAACATTTTTTAATAAAAAATAGCAACTAGCAACAAACGAAAAGTGCAAGAGAGTTTGAGCATGTGTTCATTTGAGAATCTAGTTGAAAATAAATGTTGTCAATCAAACAGCTCCAATATTATTTCTTAACTTTGACAAATGAAACAAATCCCACCTGTATTTTGCCCTTGACGAAGGTGGTGATGTCATCGTCGTTGTCAAAGATGGACAGAGTCTGGAGTAGGTTTGTCTCGAGCCACTCCCAGTGTTCAGTGATCTCCTTACGAGACGAGCCTGCGACACACACACACACACATCCATCAGAGCAGTGGTGTTTACTGTGGCACAGCCTTTAATATGTCACTCAGATTCAGGGCTGCAGTTTAAAGGTCAGGCGAGGTTTACACGAGATACGGTGAATGTTAATGTGGGCCATGTGACTCAACAACACAGTCACTCTCCAGATTTTCATCACTGTACTCGACGCTGAGATGTCGGCACAAAATGGCCCTGGGTAAAACAACTACTTGTAAAGGCAAAGAGTGACTATTTAGGAAAACAGCCAGTTTCCTTTGTTACCAGACTATCTAACCCATGTGTCACCTGACTAAACACATCTAGACAAATCAACCGTTATCTAGACCGAGAGCTCTTGATCACCTAAACACACAATCAGTGCTCGTTAACAGATGTGCTTTTTTGTCATTTTGATGGATTAATCATTGGAGTACTCCGGGTGGATGGAGACAATCCCGTCCAGGGTTATTATCGTCAACTAAAACCATTAAAAAAAAAATACGCCATTACTTGAAATAAAATAACAAAAACAAAAATGGTTTAAAAAAATATATAATATTCCAGCTAAACATCTTCATTTTTGCGGAAGTGCTTAAGTTAAAGTATTAAAAATAAATTAACTAAAAACTATATAGACATTTAAAATAAAAAACGAATAAAAATTACAAAAACAATATTTTACTAAATGACAGAAAATCTAAAAAATAAAATCAAACTCAAAATATTAACAAAAACTATAATAGTATATCAATGATATGAAAATAACACTAGTTTTTTTATGTTGTTCTGCGTTGATCTGCATTTGGCCACTGCATCTCACATAAGTGTTATGCTTTAAATTGTATTTATAGATATAATTTATGTATGTAGCACAAACAAATGCAGGACAAGTTACACAAAGTTTGATAACTACTAATAATAACTGCTAGTTTAATTACTGATTTAAAGAAACTGCGCTTTTTGAAACAAAGCAATTTGATTCACTGATTCGAAATGCTTCAAATATTGTATGCTGACAAAACCGGTGTTAAGATTAATATGCATAAAGATTCCTTTTATAAAAACCAATTGTACATATTAAATGGATTCTACAAATAATCAAATACAATTATGAAGTGTGTGTATAATATGTGTTGGTTTTATTAATCTGCAGGGCTTGTTTTGTGTTTTATGGAGGGATTGGCTAATCAAGCCAATAAGAGACAAATAACTACTTTCGTTTTTTATTATAGTAATGTGTCATTAAAATGTCAACATTATAAAACATATCCAAGATTAGTTAAAACCAGACAGACACTGAGATCGACTAAACATCGGCAAATCATCTAAAAGTTCAAAACATTTTAAAACAGATATAAACTAGCAAAGCCTCGTTTACTGAAAACACGTGACCGACCAATTAAGAAAATGTACCGGCCATAAATATTTTTTACCAGCCATGAAACTACCACCAATCCTCTATTCCAATGTCGATGCCACAGCTAAAACTACAAGCCAAACTAATATCAATTTAAAACATTATTAAAGACAAGTAAACAGTCAGTAATACAATAAGAACAAATAATCAAATTATAAGCAATAGCATAAATAAATACAATAGAACAAAGATACAAAATGAAATAAACTGTGCTTTTCAGGTACAGAAATGTAAAATAACAGCACAGTCTTCACTGTATAAATTAAACATCCTTTTTATAGTTACACAAATTATTGTCAAGAGCAGTGAGTGATTTTAGAAATAGACAGCAGCAGAAATATTAGGTGGCTGTCACTTTAAGAGCGAATGCACGGATCTAATATACTGATACACACGCATTTACTTTCTGTTTACATTCACTTAAGATATAACCAACTGTGTTTACTAGTATACTAGTATTTTTGTGTCTACTAGTATTTTTTTATGTGTTTACTAGTATTTTTTTTACATCATTTTCTGTAATTTGTGTCTACTAGAATTTTTTTTTTTGTTTACTAGTGTTGTTTGACAATTTTCTGTAATTTGTGTCTACTAGTATTTTTTATGTGTTTACAGGTTTTTTTTGACAGAATTCTGTAGTTTGTGTCTACTAGAATTTTTTTATGTGTTTACTAGTATTTTTGGACAAAATTTTCTGTAATTTGTCTGCTAGTATTTTTTTATGTTTACTAGTATTTTTTGACAATTTTCTGTAATTTGTGTCTACTAGTATTTTTTTTATGTGTTTACTAGTATTTTTTGACAAAATGTTGTGTAATTTGTCCGCTCAAATCACAAGAAGACGTGAAAGCGAGCTCAGTTTTGTATTCACACTGACCGAAAGGGTGTGTGTGTGCTTCGGATGCACACACAACTTTCCACACAGAGCACAAATAACTAAATGAGCTCCTTTCGTGTCTTCTTGCGCTTGAATATTTATATTGCCAAAATTTTTGATGATGCAGCGCTGACCCATCAACCGTCCCACGTTTGTTTACGTTCATGTTCTCACAACATTGCACTGTTAGAATTCATTAAGCCAACTGGCGAGTTTCATATTTATACTCGCGTTTGGTGCTTGGCGAGTGCTAATTTTAGGCGCTTGGTATATAGGTCACACAATAGGACAGAAAAGACTAGTTCAACTTCCGTTTCAAGCCGAGTTTAAGTACAGACCACAAGCGATGTTCCAGAAGATCTGAGACTCCCCCGTCTGGTGCAGGATCCTGTACGGCGCCACACGAGCACTCGAGTCCAACACGACGTCCAACGTACCCACCAGCAAACCTGAGAGAGAAAGAGAAGGGTTAAAGGGTTAGTTCACCTCAAAATTAAAATTTCTTGATAATTTACTCACCCCAATGCCATCCAAGATGTTCATGCAGTGGAAAAGAAATGAAGATTTTTGAGGAAAACATTTCAGGATTTTTCTCCACACAACGGACTTCAATGGTAACCAACATGTTGAAGTCCAAATCAATGCAGTTTCAAAGGGCTTTGAAGAGCTTCACACGGCTCTGCTCGATCCCAGCTGAGGAACAGGGTCTTATCTAGCCAAACCATCGGCCATTTTCTAAAAAAAATAAACATTTATATACTTTATAAC
The DNA here is from genome assembly GCF_029890125.1 of Rhinichthys klamathensis goyatoka. Taxonomy (NCBI): domain Eukaryota; kingdom Metazoa; phylum Chordata; class Actinopteri; order Cypriniformes; family Leuciscidae; genus Rhinichthys; species Rhinichthys klamathensis. Next base: position 188,034 of record NW_026606963.1, read on the forward strand.
CACAATTGTTGGTCTTGTGCTGGTCTGCGACACATTTGTCTGTGTAATCCGGTTAAAAAGGCAGGGAAGGGTGAAAAATTCCATCTCATTTTCTCCCGTTTTCTCCTCCAACTTCAAAATCGTCGGACATCTTTGTTTTAATTTATTATTTATTTATTTACTTTTAAATTGTGACGTTTCCAACGTGATGACGTAATGCCTGGCGCGTCGCAGACCAGCACAAGACCAACAATTGTGGTTAAAAAGTATATAAATGTTTATTTCTTTTAGAAAATGGCCGATGGTTTGGCTAGATAAGACCCTGTTCCTCAGCTGGGATCGAGCAGAGCCGTGTGAAGCTCTTCAAAGCCCTTTGAAACTGCATTGATTTGGACTTCAACATGGTGGTTGCTATTGAAGTCCATTGTGTGGAGAAAAATCCTGAAATGTTTTCTTTTCCACTGAAGAAAGAAAGACATGAACATCTTGGATGGCATTGGGGTGAGTAAATTATCAGGAAATTTTCATTTTGAGGTGAAGTAATCCTTTAAAGGCAGGGTAGGTAAGTTTGAGAAACTAGCAGAAAACTGCTGGATTTTGAAAGTATCCAACAGAGAAACTCCCACTTCTCCTTCTGGACTCCTTCCAAAGCCACGCCCCCAAAACACATGAACGCGCTCAGCTGGAGGACGCGTTTACCAGCGCCGAGCGGAGAGGAGAGCAGTGCATGGAGTGACGTCACCTTTGTTTGCCTGCGCTGACTCACTGTATAGACCAATTTCGAGGCGACGTCACAGTTACGTCACGGCGCTAGCTGGATGCAAAACAAAGTGAAAACTGGAGGCGGCCAATACAAACCAGCACAGATTCGGCTACATAATAAGGAGCTTAAATTATTATTATTATTATTAAATGTCATCTTGTTGTGTTGTTGGGTGCAAGAATCGATGAAAAATGAATATGCTGTATCTGGAATTTTTATTTCTAGAAAATATTCACATCATTAATGTCACTCTTTACATTGTCGTCTTCTTTGCGCTGGCTCGGCAGAACTGCGGATCGTACACACAAGTCTTTACATGATCATTCAGCACACAGTTATAGACATCTAAGGATTTATATGCCCTCAGTTTCTCTTTACGCTCGGTTTCTCTATCGGATAGGTGTAGAAGTCCGGCCACTCAACCGGAGGTAGCGTTACGTTAATCCTGTCAGATCGTCATCATTGAGTGAGCGTGTACAGTACGGGTCAGCCAATCTGGTTCCGTCCGTTAAAATTAACTTTTGCAAATAACAACCGCGGTCCTGGACACTGAGTGACCTTACACATTAAGATAAAATCGGATTTTCTCCAGTCATTGTTAAAAAACAAGCTAACAAAACTTGCAAACTAGCGTTAGGGAAGCGGCCAGAGGGATCGTTCTGCCTCCACCTAAGCTCCGCCCACAGAAACACGTCACCATGTTTACGAACTGAAAATTGGTCTATATGCAGGTACAGGTTAGCCTGGTTAAAACCAGAGCATTCTCAGTTGTAACTGAGTTATGGTCTGGCAAAGCGTCATAGACAAATCATTTCCAGAGGGGCGTCACCAACGGACGTCGCGGATAGACCTAAACCCAATCAGAGCGATGAAGGAGATGACGTATGCAGAGCGGCGGAGACACATCTCCGAGTGTTGTTCTTTGCTCGGTTTTTAACTAAAAGGAAACGTTCAAATGGCTTAAAACAGACGCGATAGCTGATTGGAACGAGTGATGCTCGACGGCGGCATCCATCTTTGTAATGTAGGCTACAAAATCTGCTTCAAAATCCCAGCGCTGTCGTCGTCGTGTAAAGCCCGCCCCAACGCTTCTGATTGGTGCCTCGATTTCGACGGATTGGAAATGGGCTTGAATGAGCTCTTTGCCAGACTAACTTTCAGACCAAATCTAAATTTGCCGGAAGTTGTCTGGGTTTGTCACCAGTTGTCAGGCTAGGTACAGGTGGTACTGGGAATTTTGACTGCTCTTTCTCTGCCATAATTGAGAGACTTCCTAGCTTCCGGACGTGCCTCTCCTCTTTCGAAATGAGCGAGTCAACCGGGCGCGCACATGTGGGCGGCTCCTGTAGCAGCAGGGGTGGTTGCCATGGTAGCGAGGGAGAGAGACGGGGTGGTTGCCATGGTAGCGAGGGAGAGTGACAGTCGCCCAGCCAATCATTGCATTCGTTCCGAATGGAAAAAGTAGCTGTGTTTATTGAAGCCCTGAGAGGACTACAGACACTCGATATTTATACTCTCCTTTTCAGAGTACTTACATTTTAGATATGTATTGGTATATAAAGAAAGTGTAAATTCGGCCTCTACTTCATAAACGCCACAGGAGAACTGGCCCACGACTGAGCCTGGGTTCTCCCAAGGTTTTTTTTTCTCCATTGGGTCATCTGATGGAGTTTTAGGACACCATCGGGTCACTTGATTGAGTTTTTCGGTTCCTTGCCACTGTTGCCTTTGGCTTGCTCAGTTGGGGATATTCAAATTAAATGACCCATCATACCACTGATCAGCTCTACCAAACTTGGATGTCTTTTCCAGTAATAAACAAACACTGTTAAGTTGTTTTGATTGATACTGTGAAGCAGCTTTGATACAATCTGTATTGTGAAAAGCGCTATATAAATATATTTGACTTGACTTTAGAAACAAACTGCCTACCCTGCCTTTAACATGTTGTCACGTCCTCGTGCTGTGTGGAGCGAAAAACATCAATAACAGCCACAGTGGTTTTCTTCAGTTCTCATTGCTGACACACTCACACACACACACATTCAGCAAGATAAACACTCCTGCGCGTGAGAGAGAGTTTCAGAGGAATTTAAGACATTCGTCACACACACGTCTTGACTTCCTCTTACGACGGTCACATAGTCAGTTAATGTCTGATTCTGGTGGAGAGATAAACACTAAGGCTTCTTCAAAAGCAAAATTGTGATCCATTAAGCAATGAATATTACACAAACGTGTTATTAACTCATCATCACAACTCATAACAATTTCACCCGTACGACGCAACTTTCAGACAACAACAGGTTAATGCTGAGGTCTACCTAATGCAATTGAGTTTATAGTCGGGTTCAGAGGTGAATGCAGTCATTCTGCTGTCATGTGAGGGACTCTCTGTTTCTGTCTGTTTGGTTTTAGGAGCCAGGGAGACACATATGAATGTCTTTCTCAGGAGGGAAAACAAGTCAATTTATTCTCATGACACCCAAACCAGGTGTGAGGAGAGCTTTTTCTGCAATTAAACTCATATATATATATATATATATTAGGGCTGTCAAATGATTAATCGCGATTAATCGCATCCAAAATAAAAGTTTGTGTTTACATAATATATGTGTGTGTAGTGTGTATAATAATTTTGTATATATAAATACACACACATGCATGTATATATTTAAGAAATATTTGCATGTATATATTTTATATATATTTATACATAATTAATATTATATATAAATATAAATATTTTATATATTAATAACACATTTTTCTTAAATATATACATGCATGTGTGTGTATTTATATATACAAAATAATTATACACACTACACACACATATATTATGTAAACACAAACTTTTATTTTGGATGCGATTAATCGCGATTAATCGTTTGACAGCCCTAATATATATATATATATATATATATATATATATATATATATGTGTGTGTGTGTGTGTGTGTGTGTGTGTGTGTGTGTGTGTGTGTGTGTGTGTGTGTGTGTGTGTGTGAGTATCATGTAACCATTAAGGAGAATGTTAAATATCAAAGGATCATCATATGAAGGGTTACAACTGAGGTAAAAATAAATAAATAAAGCAAGTTGTGTGTTATAAAACGAGGCACCTAGAAATGTTAAACTTATTTCAACCATATATCATTTATTATGTATTACTGGAACAATAACGGAAAAAAACAGCGTTAAACCAAGCACTAACAATTATAAATGTTACACGTAATATCATATATAAATAAACAGATGACGCAAACAAACTCAGCATCAATGAAGAGATGCAACCTAAACAACCCCACTAACAGATGTTCCCAAATGACCCCGTGAATCAGGAGCACGCATATATCTCCCAGTACACTATACTTCATGATTCATGAGTAATCTGTCATGCAAACGGCAGCGATGGTTTATATTTGTACGAATGTGCGTCTCGTACCCGTGATGCCTCCTCCGCGCCCGTGTCCCTTCCTTCTCTGCAGGATGAAATACGGATTGGCCCGCTCGCTCACCCACAGCGCGTTGGCCAGTAACACCTCCTCCGGGGTAATCCACATGGCTTCACGGGCTCTTTTACTCTCTAGCTGGGGTAAATGTGTGAGATTTAATCATGCCAGAATGGACAGGGACTCAGCTGATGTTTGTTTGTCTGCATGAGCCGCCCAACTCACTGCGACTGCGAGCGAAACCTGCCACCGTGAGCCGCTAGAGTTAAT
>NW_026606963.1:197500-345000 GCF_029890125.1 Rhinichthys klamathensis goyatoka
ACAATTTAAACAGCAGCTCTACAGAAGACAATAGTGTCATTATAAAACTCAGTTAATTTTGATGTTCTCGTCCGGTAGTGTAAGTACAGTCGTATCGATAATATTTTTTCAATATTAATTATTCTTTAAGACCCCATTTTATATTTAATAAAGCAAAGTTACGTGGATGTTGCACCAACTTTTCACAAAGATGACTGCAATTAGATTAAGTATGCATAAAATATGTTGATAAAGACAGCAAATGCTGTAGTGTTATATATTAGGTAAAATTAGTAAATAGACTCTTTCTGTACAACAGAGACGAGGTTATGTATTATGTATCCAGAAATGTCTTAGCAAATTAGCTTCTGTTCTTTATTATGCAGGCAAAAAAAAGCATTTGAACTATCTGGGGATCAAATTCGAGTCATATAAACTAACGCTATCGTATATAATGCTCTAATCAGACCAAAACTACAAACCTTCAACGCAGAGCTGTATTGTTTACAACCGTGTCCATACTCTGAAATGGGCATGCGCACTGCACTACTACGCTTGCTATAGGCTCGTTGCTAAGAGACGAACGCCAAACGAACCAACCTGTCAATTACATCTAACATACCCCGCCCGCTCAAGTTTGATTGGTGGAATATGTAATTCAAAGAGTAGCTACACATCCTATTGGATCAATCTGCTGTCACTTACTCAGACGCCACGCCCATCCAAACGCGCTCAAGGAAACCAACGACAGCATTTCCTTCACTTGTTTACTAACAGATCACGCAAGTTGTAAAGCTGTGGTTTGGTTCTGCTGATACTTTCGAGATGGTAAGTATAGTTTAGGTTACTTTTAAAACTTTGTGAATGAATTCACGTCAGCATAAACTAGTTAAAAGGTTAATACGCTGTTTGTTAGCCTAAGCTGTTAGCTTGTTGGCGTTCTTATGGAAACCAACAGAGACTGTCGTTCACTTTATTTGTTGAGATGAATGGCGAAAACAATGCGATTTATTTAATATTATGATGTATACACATTTATTGAGGCACACATATTCTAAACCGTACAGTAAATGTGTTTGCCTGAATCTAATTAATTAAATGTGTGATAATGAAAAACTAATCCAGTTCTTACAGCCTCCACCAAATACAGATTACCAAGTAACAGAACTGATCTAAACGTGATTTAATTAATTAACCTTTTTTTATCCCTGCAAAAAAAAAAAAAAAAAAAAAATATATATATACAAACACACACACACACCCATTAAATATATGCTTTATTGCTATAAACATAAATATAAAATATCTGCTTTATTAAGTATATATATATATATATATATATATGTGTGTGTGTGTTATGTATGTATGTATGCATATATATTATGTATGTGTGTGTATATATATATATATATATATATATTATAATACATTTTATTTATAGGCGCCTTACATGACACTCAAGGACACCTTACAAACATAATACATGTATATATATATATATAAACACACACATTATATTTATATATATATATACATGCATTACACACACACACACACATACTATAGATAGATAGATAGACGCAGAACAGGTCTGTGAATATCCAAAAATTGCTTAGAATATTCTAGTATATGCATTTATGGATAGAAGTGTGTATTTGCGCGCATGTATAGCTATATATGTATATGGGTATATTTAGGTATATACGTATGCGTAGGGATGTATACGGGTTCGTATGGTTTGCGAATGTACTTATGTAGATGCACGAATGAAAGTTATTTATTTAGTATATTTACCTTTTACATAATTGACATATTACCGTAATAACTTGTTTTAAATAATATATTGAATGTTTTTGCTTGGACTAGGGGTTGAGTGGCATTGTTTGGGTATTGAGTGTGTATGTGGGTAAGGGAATTAGAGGTGTTTTTGAATTATTATGTTAAGTAGGTCGTTGTAAGGTAAACCATATCGTTTTGTAATTAATAGATATTCAGATTATTGGGATTATGTCTGGATTTCTGTTGCTGCTGTAACACCTTAATTTCCCCTCAGGGATTAATAAAGGAAGTCTAAGTCTATAGTGTAAGTGTGCAGATATCTATAAACCATGCTGAAATACAGTACATACAATATACAAAAAGAAACACAGGATAGTGAATATTTTGGATGTGGTGAGTCATATCTGTTATTCCTCCTCTATTGCAACAGGGACAGTATTTTTAGTTCATTTTATAGTCTGATTCTATGATTATTTTATGATTATTTCAAACAAAACTCATCAAAACAGCATGATAACGCCCTCTGGTGGATCTCTCTCTTTCTTCATGTTTTACAAGGCTTCCAGCTTCAGGAAACCCAGTGCCACAGTGAACCAGCGGAAGAGAGCAGGACCCAAACCAGAGCTGACAGAGGAGCAAAGGCAGGAGATTAAAGAGGCGTTCGATCTGTTCGACACAGACGGGTCTGGAAGCATAGATGTGAAGGAACTGAAGGTAGAAAGGGTTTGAGACCTGTAGCACTCACGCTAGCTATAGACAGAGAGCACGAGACAGCATCTGGGCTGAAGAACTGGGTAAATCTTGAAATGACCTAATCGTAAAATACCATCTGAGTGACTAATCTTACTCTGGCTAATGAATTTACCATGAGGCTACCTGCATAATCTCTAATAATTATCATTAATAGGAATTTGAATAGACTTATTTTCTCTTTAATAGACTATTATTACTTTTTAACAGGATTTTGAATTATTTATTGACACAAAATGTCAAATATTTAAAGACTATTCTACAGTTTTGCAAGCAGATTTATTCACAGGCATGGTTTATTTTTGTCTTCAAATCTAATTTCAAGCATTTAAAGGGATAGTTCACCCTAAAATGCCTTTAAATTAAGGGCCCTTTCACACCTACCTTGTTTCGTCCGGACTTTCGTACTTTTCAGTTTGGTCCGAATTAAAATTACAGGTGTGAAACCTCCGGCCACCAAACAGATGAAATTTGGTCCGACGAAAAGAGCTAGTCTCGGTCCGGATCAAACTGAACAAAGGTTTGGTTCGTTTCTAGTGTGAAAGCATTTCTGTATGGTTCGGACTTTCAGACCTTTTACAGGAAGCTCCGGTGGTTCCCGCATAGCCGAAAAAACAGAAGGTGTCAGGAAAAATGAGCCGTGGTAGCGCATGAGGAGAGGAGGAGACGAGGTTTTTAATTGAAGTATGGTCTGATGACATAAGAAGAAGTCAACTTGCAGTCTTCTCCTCCTTTCCTGCCGGCGGCGATAAAATATTCGCACGACGAGGACGTTCATTTGGCGAATTTGACCTAGCCTTGTGTATAGTTGGTGCTGCAGGTAATTATGCCATAAAAATAACAATATAGTTGCAACGATGCGTCTGTTCATTCATGTTGTCAAACGCGAGTGTGTCACGTAAAGTTCTTTAGTGCGCTCGCATAATTGCAGTGTGAAACCAAACCAAAACTTTCTGAAAGTATAAAATGTATAAAAACGTGAACTTTGGTTCGGACCTTGGTGCGGACTTTCAGGTGTGAAAACGCCCTAAGTCATCGTTTACTCACCCTGCTGTTCTTCTAATGTCGTATGCCCATTATGACCACAAAAGGAGAAATTTAAAAAATAAAGTCCCGCTCACGCTCGTCCATATAATGGCTGTGAATAGAGACCAGCATCAAGCTTTTAAAAAAGACACAAAAGTATCACCGAATGATCTGATGTCAAACGTGTCGTATATATTCCAAGTGTTCTGTGCTCGACTGCGTGTTCATGACTCTTATTATTAATCTTGATTTCTAATAACTTGTGTGTTTTTCTGTGTGTGTCGGAGTGATTGCGGCGCTAATAGAGGCCCCGTCCACACGACCTTTTGCTACGTTTGCACCTCCCGTCCACACTAAAACGGCAAAAACGGAGACCCAAAACGGAGAAGTTTAGAAACGCTGCCGATCCGTTTTTCGTTTTGAATCTCCGGAGGGCGTTTTAGTGTAGACGGGTCAAAACGGAGGACTTTAGAAACGATGACGTAGTAGAGGCTCACGCTCGGCTCTATGATTGGGTGTCATCAGTCATGGCGTATATCTTTGCTAGCAGCTGTTGTACAAGTAAATTCTGCATTTTACAACGCTATAACTGCCTACATGCGCCGGAGTCAAGCTATTATTCCAGCGATCTGTGACAATTCCCGTGTGCAGCGGCGGCGTTGACCGTACATGGAGCGTCGGTTTGGGGTTAACCCAGAGCATGGTGGGATAATTTTATCAATGAAGTTGTGTTTACACCGGCACGCGCATGCCCAGTGTTGGTGAATGGTCACGTGATCCGCGTTTTCAGTCGTTTTAATGTGGACGGAGATCAATTCTAATACGCAGCTAAAACGCTGGTGTGGACGGAGATCGTATTCGTTTTAATTCTCCGTTTCCAAACTAAAACGCAGTAGTGTGGATGGGCCCAGAGTCTCATGAACACGCAGTCGAGCACAGAAGATCAACGGTCAAACTCAGGATCTTCGTTAAATTATACATTCAATTTCAGTTTGTGTTCCCCAAAACCCTATCGTATAACTCCAGAACACTTGGAATATAATACGACACGTGTAACATCGGATCATTCTGTGATACTTTTGCGTCTTGATACCAAAAAAAAAAAGCTTGATACCAGTCGCTGTCCATTATATGGACGAGACATTTTTTTTTAAGTCTCCTTTTGAGGCTTGAAAAAGAAAGAACAACATCTGGCATTAGAACAACTGTAGGGCGAGTAAATGAGGACAATTTTCATTTCAGGGTGAACTGTCCCTTTAAGACACTACAGGTTATTACGGTAAAACAATTAACTAATAGATATCACAATTCTTCCCCAGTTGATTGATTACATTAGGTATTATAAATATTTTTTGCAAATAAGTTATGTTTAAATATGCAAATGAGAGATTGTGTAATTAAATGTGCACAATTTGCATAAATCATAACTCCAAGATAAACGTGGATCAAAATTTTTGTTTCATTTTGTTGACAATAGTTGTGGATTTTGGATTTTTATTTGTTATCTCTCCATAAATCAGACAATACTGTCAACAGCCAGAAAAACAGCCATGAAAAACAGCCATAATCATCCATTTTTATCAATTAGAATATTGTGAAAAGGTTTTCATAAGCTGTAATCCATAATCATCAAAATGATAACAAATAAAGGCTTGAAATATCTCACTTTGACCTGTACTACTAACAGACTACTTGACTTGTTGCCATAGGTTGCTATGAGAGCTCTGGGGTTTGAGCCAAAGAAAGAAGAGATCAAAAAGATGATCGCTGATATTGATAAAGAAGGATCGGGCGTTATCGACTTCAATGATTTCCTTTCGATGATGACACAGAAAATGGTAAGTCCTGAGCTAACCCCTGTAGTGCACCTCAGATGATGATGTCAATAATTTCTCATTAATGTGAGGTGAACCAGAGACAATTTCTTTAGAGACATGCCACTTCCTCAATCCTCAATACAACTACAGGGAAAACCCGTAACGCCAAACATGGCGGTTGTATGCACATGCCCCGCCCCTCCCGCTGGAAAGCCAATCGTCTGCTTTTAACAGTCAAGCCGGGAAACATGTAAGCCTATCGTCTGGTTCCACTGGCGACAGCGGAGACGAGAACCCTTGCGCATGCGTAGTAAAAGTATAACCTGTGGGGAAAAAGACCTTTTAAACCTTATTTTGGGGCAAAGTCATCAAACTTTTTCAGCGATTTTTATCATATTTTACTGCTGTTTCTATACAAGCAGTTTTTATGTCCCGGTGACCAGTGAAACTGCAGTTCTGACTCTCTGCCCATTCATTTAGATAGGAGCCTGGTCTGGTTAGTCCGAAATAGCTGCCCGGAGGCGTTGCCAAGATTGCGGCCGAGTGGCATGACTTGCCTAAAAGGACTTTGGGTGAACCCATCAGGCTTACCATTCTGGAATTCGTGTTATACCACCGTAGAATATATGTTCGGTGTGCAGGACTGTTTTTTCCACAAGTGAGAGCAGGGAAGAAACGAGTCCAGAACAAGCCGATGAAGAGCTTACGGTTGTTTTTACAGAAGTGGCTCCTCCAAGTGGATTGAACTGAAACTATCCATTTTATAATGTTAGTTTCACTGTTTCAGTCTTTTTTGAAGATGTTTTTGCACTGACTTCTAAAAAGAAATATGAATAATTTAATAATTTGGTTTGTGTACATCAAGTTCGCAACTTAAGTATTTCATTTAATAGATTATCCAAAAATAGGCTTTAACGTGGTTATGTAATTTGTATTATTTCAGTGTTATTTTAGTTTAACTATAGTTTTATAGCTTTTATTTTTATTTTCATGTTTTAGTTACATTTTTTGTCATTTCGTTATGTGCTTTTATCATTTTATTAGTTAAATATTGCTTTTTATGTTTATTTGATTTTTATTTCAGTTTTAGTTCTGTATTTCCAGTTAATAATTTTAGTGCTTCAACTTCAACTCGTTTCAGTTTATTGCCACATTTCTAATTTTCATTTCGTTTTTAAACTAACATTTATAATATGTATTATGGGTGTAACGATACCCTCATGTCACGATCCGATACATATCACGATTCTGAACTCACGATACAACATTATTGCGAGACACATGATAAAAGGTTAACAAAAAAAGGACTGTTGATTAAAATGCTAAATTTGGTATTACACTGGGGTGTAAATGAATAGGCTTGGACTTGGTCCTGATAACCCAAAGCACAGGACAATAGAGACACCAGAATACACATATTCATGATTCTGAAGATGAAAACTGAATTATTTTAGATGAATATGCTTGTTCTCTGTCACTGACTACATATATAGATATTTAAATATATATTTTTACTAGTAACGAGACATTTGGCATTATCAGGACCCACAAATATTCCCCCATTGCATTATTATACATTATATTCATATAGTAGTTTGATGTAGTACTGACACTAAAACTCTGTAAACTTTCAAAACTTCATTTTGGGTGACCTATACAATATATATATACATTAGATAGACTATATACTGTCACTATCCACGATACATATTGATTCATTTTGCATTGCGATATATTGTTACACCCCTAATATTTATTAATACTTTATTTCAATGAACAGAAATGTTTTTAATAGTTTTAGTTTACAATAATAACCCTGTATTATATCAAAATGTTTATCATAGTGAAAAACATGTTTTGGAAGAAGAAGGAATGATGATGTATTGACTCATTATTTAAATTGTGTTAATTTTGAACAAAAAGTGTATATAGTGTACCTTTAAATTCCCAGCAGAAATACAAATCTTGACGCTGTATACGGTTACTGTGATATATAATTACTCATTCTGTGATTTTGGTCATACTGCCGCCTCCTACACTGTTGATCTGTGTGGCATTTATCTTCCACAACAGAGTGAGAAGGACTCAAAAGAAGAGATCCTGAAGGCTTTCAGGCTTTTCGACGACGACTGCACAGGCAAAATCTCTTTCAAAAATCTGAAGCGAGTGGCCAAAGAGCTCGGGGAGAACCTCACAGACGAGGAGTTACAGGTGTGTGTGTGTGTGTGTGAACCTCGGACAGATGGATGTCTCTCCTGAGAAACTGGCGGGTTAGTCAGTGGGTAGTGAATGACATAAGATCAGATAAGATCCCTCATCATGGAGGAACAGCTGACATCTTTAGGAAACACAACATGTTTTTGAAGATTGTTTTTGTTAAACAGGAAATGATCGACGAGGCCGACAGAGACGGTGACGGAGAGATTAATGAGCAGGAGTTTCTACGGATCATGAAAAAGACCAGTCTGTACTGAATCCCTCGTAACCGGCACTAAAGCTATTATATCTATAAGCCTCTTAAGGGAATTAAAGTGTCGTTTTGTGTCGCTTTCTTTTCTTTTTTTTACATGGTTGTAAAAAATATTTTAATCTATACATATTTTGTAAACTATTAAATAAAAATGTATTTGCATCTATCCTGTCAGTGTCTGCACAGTGTCTCAAAAAGTCCAAAAGTGAAAGATGCATGAGAATAAAAAGTATATATATATATATATATATATATATATGGATAGAGAAACATGTTCTTTTGAGACACAGCATTTTGTCCGCTGTCTACAGTTTTAAATCCTGGCGCATCTTATAGTGGAAATCCCTTTTATAACCAAATGTTGTGGGTTTGGCATAAAAATTTCCTCTACTTTGTCTTAGACACAATATATATATATATATATATATATAAGTCCCCCTGTAGTGAGAATCCAGCTTTTAATGTTGTTTATATATATCAATGGTGTTTTTAATCAATCAACAGCATTGCTGAGTATTTTCTCCAGTGAACCAAAAACACGGTTTGAAATCGCTGGTGTTTCTGACGTCACAAACGAGCTTGTAACCAATCAGATCACCGTGCCGGCGGGCTTTAGCATATCATTAACAGTGAACTAGCAGGGGAGTCTGGAGAGAAGCAGCTTATCCTGGTGTATTGTTCTGTTGATCTCAAATATCGGGTAGATTCAGCAATAAAGCGGGTGTATGATGTATATTACGGTGTTATGATGAACTATATGACGTGTGTTTCTGATGATTGTTAGACGGCAGCCGTCTGACTCTGAGATGCGGACGGGAACATGGGTTTGTAACATTAGCAACACATTATTAGATCTTTGATAATATAGTCAAACTAAAGGCTAATCATATTTATCACGTTATGTGTCCGGCGTTGTAAAGAGCGAGACCATTGTGCAGAGTTTACCTCAGTAAGTCGACCGAGTGGATCTCTGAGCGGCTGTGAGTGAGTGGAGGCGGGGCTAATTAGCATATTCATAGATCCGCGTATATTAAATGAAGCAAAAGCGTAGTTACATTCAAGCTATTTTAAGGCATGATGACATTTTTTCACAAAAAAAAAAAAAAAAAGTTTAAATGTGTAATTTTGGTGATCAGAGATGAGTTTTAAGGGATACAATGATTGACTACAGGGGGACTTTAAGGGATTAAACAAACATTTGATTATTTCTGAAACTGGACAGACACATCTCAGCTCAGGGAATCTGTTGGTATCTATGAAACTGCTAACATTAATTTAGGAAATTTCACTTCAAGTCACATTTATTTGCCTTCTTCTTCTTCTTAGTCTTGAGCAAGACGAAACTGAAAAAAGTTCCTCCAGAGCCACATGTTGTGGGATTTTCAGCCAGCAATGAACAACATTCAATAACAACAAATCACAACATTCGTTAAACACCAAATACAACACAAGTTGTTGATTGCATTTCAAGTCCAGGATGAATCAAAGGTCGAGAGTGTGAGAATCACCAGATTGCACAACTTGTAATTTTTTAACTGTCCAAACCTAAGAAGTCGATCGAATAATGTCAAATAATGTTTAAATTAAAATCTAAAAATGACAGTAGTCTGTAAGTTATGCAGAGTAAAAAAATAAATATATATATATATATATATATATATTTCGCTTCATTTATAAACATAAAAATCAATCAGAAAATGCAAAAATTAACCAGACAAGTTTTCTGAAAAGTTTCAATGTTGTTCTGAAGTACTTAGAAATAAGGCCGCTTTTCCCAACAAGCCTCATCATTTGAAGTATCGTCCACAAATTTAGCTTTAATGTGCTTTAATATTTAGGGTAAAATCCCTAACCCTAAAAATGAGTAATGTTAAAAGTGATGTAAATACCACTACACTGTAGCCTGTGCTGCCTTAAATGTTTGAGTACAATCAACTTGGATGTTTAATATCGACTATATGACTATATCAAATTTTTGTATATCTTGTATAACTTATTAAAAAAAGTTTAAAACAATGTCAAAGTTAAAGCAATGTAAAAACATGTTGTCATGATATTTTTTTTATTTTATTTTTTTACAGTGTATCATATTCAAACACTATGATTTTTATACACTGAAAGGTGGTTCAAAGTTATGAAAAATTGGTGTGGTGCAATTTGTTAAACCAATAAAATACTTTACAACAAGGTCCCATTAATTAACATGAACTAATAATGAACTATACATGTGTTATTGTTAACATAAGTTAATGAAAATATAACAGTTCATCGTCACTTCATTTTAGCTCAGATCCATTAAATATTAAATAATATTAACAGAAACAACTTTTGATTTAAATGATGTATTAGTAAAGGTTAAAATTAACATAAACTATGATTAGTAAATGATTAAGATTTAATTGTTAGTTCATGTTAACAAATGGAACCTCATTGTAAAGCGTTTTGTTGGATAACAAGTTGAATTGCATTAAACTGACTTAAAAAACAGGTAAATCTAGTATAACTTATTTTAAAAAAAGTTAAAAATTGCTTGTTTTGATGAGTTAAAGCAATGTAAGAACATGTTATAACTTATTGATCATATCATTTTGACAGTGTAATAATGTTATTTTTTGTCTTAAAATGCACATTCAAGTTCCTTATGCAGTATTATAATAAGTATTTAACAGATATGCATCTATGATTCGTGTGTTTAGACGAGTAAACATGCGTCTGGAGGCCTGTGAGAGCAGAAACATCGTGCCACCAGTATGACTCAATCAATGTGAGAGAAATGAATGATGCCTAAATGAAATGACTGAACGCGAACCCTAATGACTAAGGCATCAGTAAAAGTGATTTTGCTCTTTCTGTCTAAAAGTGAAGCCGCAAACACCAGACCCTTAATACAGGCCGCCGAACCCTCACGGCGAGCCACTAAAGTGAGTTTTCCGCTAATCAAATACCTGTGTGATAAACAGGATTTTAGTCACTGCTGTTTTTCCAAGCCCTCTGCGAACTACAGAGGCGTTGGTGGATCCGCTTGCATCAAGGTGAAAGTTTGTTTACAAGTTTCAGACACTATAATTTCTAAATGGAAAGTAGGAAATGGTGAAGCGACGTGCGTCAAGGTGTCGATATTTCATGGCCGGCTCCGTATCTGAAGGTGGGATCGCTCGCCTGATGGGTTTTTCACAACAGCCCTGAATGTGTCCATCTCATATTTTTAGTGCAACCAATCTTTTTTTAGTGTTTATTGAAGGCTTGAACGTTTAATCTTCAAGCCATATGAAACACACCGGTTGAGCAGCAGCAGAACTAAAACGCCGTCTAAAAATGTGTTGTTTTTTCCCAAAATTGTGAAACAGTCTCGCCGTCTGTTATTGTCTGCTCGAGACGAATCGTCTGAATGAATCATCATAACTTTCAAACAAAACCTAGATATCTATTCATACATTTACAGAAAGTACCAAACGTTCAGGATATTGATACAGTTGCGGCTTGTTTGAATAATGATTTTTGATGTACTTAGAATAGAATATATGGCCCCAAAATGATATGATCAATAAGTTATATACAAGTATAGTTATAATATAGTTATAAGTATAGCCACTTTTTTTATATACAAGATTCAACTCGTTTTTTAAGTCAGTTTAATGTAATTTGAGTTGAGATGACTTAAACATCAATGTTGATTGTACTTAAAATTTTAAGGCAGCAACTTTATTTACGGCGTATATGACTAGTTATACATGTTATAAATTAAAAATGACTTTAAGTATTTAATTTGGGGAATGCTTGTTCTCTTATTTATTTTATATTATCAAGAAAAAATCTTTTGTTTTACCCTTTAAACTCCTTTTTCCAAAAAAAGGCTTTACAATGAGGTTCCATTAGTTAACTAACAATGAAAAAATATTTCTTAATCCTTTACTAATCATAGTTTATGTTAATTGTAACCTTTACTAATACATGATTAAAATCAAAAGTTGTTTCTGTTAATATTATTTAATGGATCATCTGAGCTAACATGAAGTGCCGATGAACAGTTATGTTTTTATTAACATTAACAAAAAAAAAAACGTTAACAAAGATACGATAACACATGTATAGTTCATTATAAGTTCATGTTAATTAATGGGACCTTATTGTAAAATATTTTAAATTGCACCACACCAATTTTTTATAACTTTCAGTGTATAAAAATCATGTATTTTTACATTGCTTTAACTTTTTTTTATAAGTTACGCAAGATTCAACACATTTTTTAAGTCAGTTTAATGTAATTTAAGTTGAAATGACTCAAACATCCAAGTTGATTGTACTTAAAAATTGAAGGCAGCCACATTTTCCATAAAAGTGTTGTTTTTATTGCAGTATAATGGAATATGAAAAGTAATATGGGGTCAAATGACGGGAGTATTCATAAACAAAGCTATTTACATGATACTTCTATAGATATATATTGTGCTTTTTGTGCTTTTTTGCTTTTTTATTTGGGCCGTATACTTTATAAGTGCACTGACCCATGTCCCCCCCTACAAGTTAACTAATTAACTAACAAATGACCTTTAAAAACACAAAGCGAAGGCAAAATTTCCCATGTACCGGTGCAAGCGTACCCCGCGCGATCTTATGCCCCGCTCTTATAGGAAAATTAGCTTTCAAGTCACAGATAATACTCCCACATATGGGCCTCTGGACAGAAACTTGTGTCTTGTTTCCTCTAAATCTCTGCGTTTCCGTAACAACACAGTTTTCAGAAGCGGCGATCAGTTAACCCCTAAATGCCAAGGAAATGTCACCGTTTCAGATATGATAATAAAGTGTTAATTGAGTGAGAGACCCCTTTAGTTTTCAGTCAGAGAGCAAAGAGAGCTGAGGCTGACGGCATGGACTGGTATGTACATCTGACTGTTTATGGGTTTTGGCATGTTAATTGTTGTGTAGAAATAGCATAGATATACTGTGTCGACACTTAAATGAATGTACTGTAGTGTGATGTAGTGTATGTATACACAGCAAGTGTTCGTGCATTTGTATGTTCCTGCTTGAAGTGCTTTACACACACTGGTTTACACACAGAAAGGGCGTGACTGACTCTGAAAGTGGAGTTACCTGAGAGAAGCGACATCTACGTCACCTGTGGACGTCCAACACCTTTACACATCACATTTCTGCTTATCTTAAACAACATATTTCATTGATTTAAATGCATGATATTAAGGCAGACAAAGTTTGTGATTTATGGTGTGTAACGGCTTTTTAAACCTCATATTTAAGGCATCTTACATAAAGCTCCATATTGATATTTATTCACATGTTTTTGTAACACAAATGCTTAATTGTTTACATCATAATTAATTTAATTGTTTATATTCATTATATAGTTCACATCCAAGCCCTTTCATTGTAATTTAATATTAAACAAAAAACAATAATATTTTGGTTTGTAAAATCTTTCTTTATTATTATTATTTTTTAAGGCATAGATGTATATTTTTACATTTATAAATAAATAAAAAACACAATATATATAATATATATATATAAATATATATTAATTTAAAATGTATATATTAATAAATGAATGGATTTTATTTTTAATTAATATATACATACAGTACAATATAATAAATAATATATTTTAATATATAAACGTGTATATATATATATACATCTATCTACAATATAAATTTAATATAAAAAAAAATTATGTATATATTTTAATATGTTATTTTTTTAAATATAGATTTGTTTTTATTTTTTTATTAATATATACAAATAACATAAATAATATATATGTAGATTTTTATAAACCCCTATACATTCATTTTAAATGTATAAATTACGTGTATATATTTATTTTCTTTTTAATTAATATAAACATATAATATAATAAATAATATATATGTACATGTTTAATATATATATATATATATATTGTTTATATATATATAATACACATTTTTAATATATGTATATATTTTTAAATATATAATTATTTTTAATAGATTTAATTTATTTATTTTTTAATTAATATATACAAATATTATAATAGGCTAATGCAGATTTTTATAAACACACACACACACACACACACACACACACATATATATATATATATATATATATATATATAATTTTTTGTGAATTATATAAGTAGGATGGCCTTTAGTGTGTGTGATATTTTAGGATAGAGTCGAGAGCCGTTCAGTCAGAGAGCTAATCCTTCAAAAAGACCAACACTGCTTTAAATATCATCACAAACATTAATCATCATGGCATCTAATTCTCCAGACTGAGAAGTAGGACAGAAGGAGCGTGTGGCATCCGTACAACACACAGTGTCTCTCTTCCCAGCGTACACACACACACGGCCCGGTCGGCCGTCCCCCGCCCACATCACCCAATCTTCCTGTGCTCTTACCGTAATATCCGCAAAATCCACGTCTCGCTCTCAGTCTGAATCAGCCGAGAAACTGATTCACCTGTGTCCTCGCTCATGCCCCCAATATCAGGCGCTTCAGTCTGAGGAAGCCTTCAGCTGGATACATGTTGTGTCTGTGTGTCTGATGCTCCAGAGAGAAAGTGAAAAAGAGAAAATACACAGTCAACTCTCAACCTACACTCTCTGCGCACAGCGAGCTTCATGCTAATGTACAGAAAACAGGCCCACGGAGAGAGCTAACATCAGAATATGGCTCACGTGATCAGCAAACTCTCAAGCAATGAGCATATACTCTGAAACACAGACACAATCTCCTGAAAACAGGGTTAGCACCCCTCACGTACTGATCTATAGGACATTTAGGATATTGAGACCGGTTTAAAATTGCTAAAAAATATGCTAAATGAATTTGGTTTTGATGCATTTTGGTCTGTCAGTGTGTGTCTCTTTTTAATAACAGTGAATTTGAATGGAAAATGTCTGTGAATTAACATTAACTAAACATGGCGAGAGACCAAATGACATTTTAAGTTGAATAATTACAGAAGTGCTTGATAAATAAGGTTAATGTCCCTACTTCTATGGGACATTGTAGTCCGCAGACCATGACTTTAGATATATATGATATGTTTTTCCAGTTGTATTTAGTATAAATTGTTTGCTATTTGATGCTGTTATTGTGGTGATTCTGATTCTATGCCATAAAAACTTTACGATTGAGTCTCATGCTAAACGATAACCAATATTTTCTTGTAAAATATCAGAAAATATTATAAATTGATTACAATAAAATAATATAATATGTATGTCTTTAAAACTGTCTTTAATGACACAGTGTGGAATGAACAATGCATTAACAAATAGACTGATGTAAAAGTTTCCACCAACTTATAGAATTGGTACTTATTTTGAATGAGTATTTACATTGCAAGCGCTAAAAAAAGTATGTTCTGTATGAGTGTAATCTAGATGATGTCATTATCATGTGACCTACCAGCGTTAGATGCGTCGCTTCACTGTCGTTCATAGATCCTCTCCCGTGGCCTCATGGGATAGTAAAGAGTCCATCATATACACACAGAATCCCACCGGAAGTAGTCGGTCATCCGGGGAATTCACACATACTTCTTCTGTCACACACTGTTTTTCGCCCACTGTATAGTAGGGAAGTGTGCGGTTTTGAATGCAGGCCTGGTGTTTGTTTCAACTAGGGGTGTAGCAGCCATTTTAAATCCCCCATGACATTCCCGTTTTTATGGAATACTGCAGTATTTATTATAAATGATTTATCCGAGCACATCATTTATTTTTAATTCATGTTCCTGGTAATCTTGGAAACAGAAGTTGCGCTGGTCTTTTCTTCCGTATTGTGACGTATTAAAGCAATAAGTCCCTTGAAGTCGTGTTTTACAGTGAATTGAGAACAGCTAAGGGGCGCTGTTAGGCACGACTCGGAGCGGAGCGCTTTTATAAAAACGGTTACTCCATGAAAATATACACTCACCTAAAGGATTATTAGGAACACCATACTAATACTGTGTTTGACCCCCTTTCGCCTTCAGAACTGCCTTAATTGTACGTGGCATTGATTCAACAAGGTGCTGAAAGCATTCTTTAGAAATGTTGGCCCATATTGATAGGATAGCATCTTGCAGTTGTTGGAGATTTGTGGGATGCACATCCAGGGCACGAAGCTCCCGTTCCACCACATCCCAAAGATGCTCTATTGGGTTGAGATCTGGTGACTGTGGGGGCCATTTTAGTACAGTGAACTCATTGTCATGTTCAAGAAACCAATTTGAAATGATTCGAGCTTTGTGACATGGTGTATTATCCTGCTGGAAGTAGCCATCAGAGGATGGGTACATGGTGGCCATAAAGGGATGGACATGGTCAGAAACAATGCTCAGGTAGGCCGTGACATTTAAACGATGCCCAATTGGCACTAAGGGGCCTAAAGTGTGCCAAGAAAACATCCCCCACACCATTACACCACCACCACCAGCCTGCACAGTGGTAACAAGGCATGATGGTTCCATGTTCTCATTCTGTTTACGCCAAATTCTGACTCTACCATCTGAATGTCTCAACAGAAATCGAGACTCATCAGACCAGGCAACATTTTTCCAGTCTTCAACTGTCCAATTTTGGTGAGCTCTTGCAAATTGTAGCCTCTTTTTCCTATTTGTAGTGGAGATGAGTGGTACCCGGTGGGGTCTTCTGCTGTTGTAGCCCATCCGCCTCAAGGTTGTGCGTGTTGTGGCTTCACAAATGCTTTGCTGCATTCCTCGGTTGTAACGAGTGGTTATTTCAGTCAAAGTTGCTCTTCTATCAGCTCGAATCAGTCGGCCCATTCTCCTCTGACCTCTAGCATCAACAAGGCATTTTCGCCCACAGGACTGCCGCATACTGGATGTTTTTCCCTTTTCACACCATTCTTTGTAAACCCTAGAAATGGTTGTGCATGAAAATCCCAGTAACTGAGCAGATTGTGAAATACTCAGACCGGCCCATCTGGCACCAACAACCATGCCACGCTCAAAATTGCTTAAATCACCTTTCTTTCCCATTCTGACATTCAGTTTGGAGTTCAGGAGATTGTCTTGACCAGGACCACACCCCTAAATGCATTGACGCAACTGCCATGCGATTGGTTGATTAGATAATTGCATTAATGAGAAATTGAACAGGTGTTCCTAATAATCCTTTAGGTGAGTGTACATTTTAATATTTATTTTATTCATAAAATAAACACCAGCAACAAAAAATATAACGTTATAACACATTTATTCCTCCGCCAAGCAATGTAGTTCCAAACATGTTGCCAAGCAACACATGCGGCAACAAAGAATCACAAACGGCAGTTGCGCAGTAACACGAATGTAATGCGGTCACGTGTGTGTGTGTGTGTGTGTGTAACACTAATGTAATGCGGTCACAGGTGTGTGTTTGCGGAGTAATTTACAACGGCTTCAAACGCGGCTCAACCAATCAGAATCAAGGACCGGAACTATCCGTTTTATAAATCAGAGTGAAACACTTCTAGAACAAGGGTAAATGTGGGCGGGGCTTGATTTTGTCTGTGAGGAATTGATTGGATGGTTGTGGTTTGCTATTGGTGGATCTCATGTGAGTGACAGGTTGCCCCGCCCACATCATCAGAGAAGAGAAGAGATGCTGCAAGAAGAAGATATATTCTGATTCAAGATTACCAGGAACATGAATTAAAAACAATAATGATGTGCACGGATTAATCATTTTTAATAAATACTACAATATCCGGTAACACTTTACTTGAAGGGGTGTGCATAAGACTGACATGACACCTTCATAATCATGACATGACACATGTCATGAATATGAAGGAGGTTTTATGCATGTTTATGACAACTGTCATTAAGTGTCATTCGCTCAATTATGACAATTTTAATGCAAATATGACATTGTTTGAGATGCCTTTGTTATGACAACTTGACATAAACCATCATAACCTGTCATTAATATGTCATAAACATGACATAGCAGATTAATTATCAAACTTAAGAAACACTTAGCTTTGGGGGTAACATTACATTAAACTGTCATGTGATTGGTTTTGACATTGGCTGTCATGAGGCCATTATAACTGTGTCATGAATATTTTTCTTGACCTCAACTACAGTGGTACACATTAAATTTGTCATTAAAATGTTATAATGGCCTCATGACAGCCAATGTCAAAACCAACCACATGACAGTTTAATGTAATGTTAACCCATAAAGCTAAGTGGTTTCTTGAAGGTTGTATCAGCGATTTTAGGCCCAAAAAAGGCCCAAACATAAATGATCACATTCATCTAATCTTTCCTAACGATCCGCTGCCCGCCCCATAAGCAGGCCGTCAAAAGACAGCGTCTCTGTAGGCAGCCTCGGCTCTGAGGTCTGCACACAAACAATTGGTTTCACCAACCACTCAAAACCAAAACAAATAGTGTTCCAACCGGGCGGGTGTTGTGAGGTTTTGCGCTCGTGCACGGCTGCACGCGAAGTCGGAGCTAAAGAAGAAGCCAGCGTCTATCAACGAACCCATGTCGGTGATTGGTTGGAACACTATTTATTTTGGTTTTGAGTGGTTGGTGAACCCAATAGAGAGTCTAAGTCCCTCCCCTCCGCTTCCGGCTCATGGGACCTTATTTCGGAAAAAAAATATGTATGGTAGTCAATGGCGAGAGACAACTTATCTTTTTATTCCGTCTGAACTCTGCCCTGAATTACACATGTGATGTTTGTCAATTTAAAAGATAATTATGAAAGTCAAGAAAGTCGCAGTTTGTCATAAAACAGAAGAGTAACATTTAGTTTTATGTGAAAATCGCTCAATGAACTACAACGAGCGAAACAACGAGCGAGATCCGCTGCAAAGTAAAGTTAGCTTCAGTAAAGTTAGCATCAGTAAAGTTAGCTTCAGTAAAGTTAGCTTCAGTAAGGTTAGCATCAGTAAAGTTAGCTTCAGTAAAGTTAGCTTCAGTAAAGTTAGCTTCAGTAAAGTTAGCTTCAGTAAAGTTAGCTTCAGTAAGGTTAGCATCAGTAAAGTTAGCTTTAGTAAAATTAGCTTCAGTAAAGTTAGCTTCAGTAAAGTTAGCATCAGTAAAGTTAGCTTCAGTAAAGTTAGCTTCAGTAAAGTTAGCTTCAGTAAAGTTAGCTTCAGTAAAGTTACCTTCAGTAAAGTTAGATTCAGTAAAGTTAGCTTCAGTAAAGTTAGCTTCCGTAAAGTTAGCATCAGTAAAGTTAGCTTCAGTAAAGTTAGCTTCAGTAAAGTTAGCTTCAGTAAAGTCAGCATCAGTAAAGTTAGCATCAGTAAAGTTAGCTTCAGTAAAGTTAACTTCAGTAAAGTTAACATCAGTAAAGTTAGCTTCAGTAAAGTTAGCTTCAGTAAAGTTACCTTCAGTAAAGTTAGATTCAGTAAAGTTAGCTTCAGTAAAGTTAGCTTCCGTAAAGTTAGCATCAGTAAAGTTAGCTTCAGTAAAGTTAGCTTCAGTAAAGTTAGCTTCAGTAAAGTCAGCATCAGTAAAGTTAGCATCAGTAAAGTTAGCTTCAGTAAAGTTAACTTCAGTAAAGTTAACATCAGTAAAGTTAGCTTCAGTAAAGTTAACATCAGTAAAGTTAGCTTCAGTAAAGTTAGCTTCAGTAAAGTTAGCATCAGTAAAGTTCGCTTCAGTAAAGTTAGCTTCAGTAAAGTTAGCTTCAGTAAAGTTAGCTTCAGTAAAGTTAGCATCAGTAAAGTTCGCTTCAGTAAAGTTAGCATCAGTAAAGTTAGCTTCAGTAAAGTTAGCATCAGTAAAGTTCGCTTCAGTAAAGTTAGCTTCAGTAAAGTTAGCTTCAGTAAAGTTAGCTTCAGTAAAGTTAGCATCAGTAAAGTTAGCTTCAGTAAAGTTAGCATCAGTAAAGTTAGCTTCAGTAAAGTTAGCTTCAGTAAAGTTAGTATCAGTAAAGTTAGCTTCAGTAAAGTTAGCTTCAGTAAAGTTAGCTTCAGTAAAGTTAGCTTCAGTAAAGTTAGCTTCAGTAAAGTTAGCTTCAGTAAAGTTAGCTTCAGTAAAGTTAGCTTCAGTAAAGTTAGCTTCAGTAAAGTTAGCATCAGTAAAGTTAGCTTCAGTAAAGTTACCTTCATTCATTGAGAGAAAATGTGCACCTTTGGGGTTTGTAGTCTTTGTAATTACGTATTTTCACAGTCTTATACCTCAACAGTTTTACATCAAACTGCGACTTTCTTGACTTTAAAATGTATCTTTTAAATTGACAAACATCATATGTAGGAAACACTATGAACTTTATGAACACTATGAACACTATATAAATAAATAAATAAATAAATAAATAAATAAATTATATAAATAAATTTAAGTGTAATTATTGAGTGAAGCCTGCTCCATCCTCCATTCAAACATCATATGTGTAATTGAGGGCACAATTCAAACGAGATCAAAATATTTGTTGTCTCTCGCCATTGACTACCATACAATATTTTTCCGAAATAAGGTCCCATGGTGGTCGACCGAAAGGGGAGGGGCTTAGGCTCTCTATATGTTTTTGTGTGCAGATCTCAGAGCCGAGGCTGCCTACAGAGACGCTGTTTTTTGACGGCCTGCTCATGGGGCAGGCAGCGGATCGTTAGGAAAGATTAGATGAATGTGATCATTTATGTTTGGGCCTTTTTTGGGCCTGAAATCGCTGATACAACCTTTAAGTTTGATAATTAATCTGCTATGTCATGTTTATGACATATTTATGACATATTGTGTTGTCTTAGTAATGTCAAGTTGTCATGGCAAAGACACTGACAGGTTATGATGTATTGGTTTCTGTCAAGTTGTCATAAAGACATCTCAAACAATGTCATATTTGCATTAAAAATGTCATAATTGAGCGAATGACACTTAATGACAGTTGTCATAAACATGCATAAAACCTCCTTCATGGTTATGAAGGTGTCATGTCAGTCTTATCCACACCCCTTCAAGTAAAGTCGCTATGACCCTGGTTCTACCAGAGATGTGCAACACTGGATGAAAACATTCAAATGAATGGCCTGTTGTTTTAAAATATTCAATAATAAAATACTTTTGTGAAATATACAACTCACATACATTGTGAATCTGTAATGCATGTTTAGCCCATTGATGATTAGATTTTCTCATAGATGTATTCTTCTTTTATGTGATCATGAGCTTTTTGATTGTGTGTGTGTGTGTGTGTGTGTTAAAGAAAGGAATATCGTGTGTATTTTGTTTATTTTTATAAACCATCATGATCATTCATTTCTCAGAGGTTCTCAGCTTAAGGTATGTTTATTTAAGGAATACAAACAGACTCAAATGAGTCAATAGTTGTCATGCAAAAGAGCAAATTGCACACAAAAAAAAAAGTACAAAAATGTTCCCCTGTTCTGAATAATCATCTATACCCACTAGTAAATATGCATATACGGTATTGAGTAGTGTATGTCAGTTATGTATTGTAGTTTTTGTTCCTTAATGTATGTTCCTCACTGATGTGTGCGATGAAACATAAAGTTCCTGATTTATAGCAGCTTCTAAAACCGTAACATGACTCAGTCAAGTCAGATCTGTTCGGTCAAAAACATTTAAGGCAAGCGTGAGTCAATTTGTTTGTAACCATCTGTTTTGTTTTGTGGGCTGAATGGCATTTTAACACTGTAACCCACCTCAATATCAGGATGTGTGAACCTCCTCCACACAACAAACAACTCAAATATGACAAAAACACCTGAGGATTTAAGGAACTTTGCTCTGACTTAAAGACTAGTTTCGGCTGTTTTAACGAGGCTCTGGTATTCAAACGATGTGGTTCACGGCCTTGTTTTAACTGAAAAACAGTGAGTAAGAATTCTGTGCACAATTTTGCTTGGTTTCATCTTTTGATGGAAATATGGCAACAGAAACTGACTCATAACTTGAAATATTCTCTCTATTTTAGCGTTAGGTTATCTTTGATCAACGTTAGGGGCTTTCCCACATTTAAGCAAAGATTTTTGATTTTTTTTTTTATTACACCTTTTTTTTAGTTTTATAAATTAAACTTTTTAATGTGAAACTACTGTGGGAACTAATAAAAAGGTCGTTTTGCAATTTGCCTGCGTGTCAAGTTTGTGTCAGATTTTGTGTTGCGGTCGATTAACTGTCGAAATACATAAAGGCACATTTTCCTTGTATGGAAATATTGAGCATTACCTTTTAAGGAAAACAAAATCTCATCAATCTCTTTCTGTCATCTTGCCTCAGACACTTTTCCACTGCATCGCAATATTTTTGTATGCTAATATTGTATATGAATTTGGAACTTTTGTGACGTTAGTCATCACAAATGAATAGTAAAAGAAAAAAGTTTGCATATTGAAAAAATGTAATATTTGTTTTTGCAAAAAAGAACGAGACTTTGAAGTTAACCAAACAAAACTGAAACAAAGACAAGAAACAGAATGAAAATGAAAATCTGTACATCCATCCATCATCTATCTGTCTATCTGTCTGTCTATCTGTCTGTCTGTCTGTCTGTCTGTCTGTCTGTCTATCTGTCTGTCTGTCTATCTATCTATCTATCTATCTATCTGTCTGTCTGTCTATCTATCTATCTGTCTGTCTGTTTATCTATCTATCTATCTATCTGTCTGTCTATCTATCTATCTATCTATCTGTCTGTCTGTCTGTCTGTCTGTTTATCTATCTGTCTGTCTATCTATCTATCTGTCTGTCTGTCTATCTATCTATCTATCTGTCTGTCTATCTGTCTGTCTGTTTGTTTATCTATCTATCTATCTATCTATCTATCTATCTATCTATCTATCTATCTATCTATCTGTCTGTCTATCTATCTATCTATCTGTCTGTCTGTCTGTCTGTCTATCTGTCTGTCTGTCTGTCTGTCTATCTATCTATCTATCTGTCTGTCTGTCTATCTATCTATCTGTCTGTTTATCTATCTGTCTGTCTGTCTATCTATCTATCTATCTATCTATCTATCTATCTATCTATCTATCTATCTATCTATCTATCTATCTATCTATCTGTCTGTCCGTCCGTCTGTCTGTTTATCTATCTATCTATCTGTCTGTCTGTCTATCTATATATATATCTGTCTGTCTGTCTATCTATCTATATATATATATATATATCTGTCTGTCTGTCTATCTATATATATATATATATGTCTATCACCAGTTAACATGAAATACTTTTGAAATACAGTGTCATGAGACCCTAAATTAATTTTATAGCATTTTTCTGGTTATTGTAGATTTGCATGCAGTTTTTTAATGCATGCATATTTTAACCTCATATTAATCAATAAACAAAATATATATAGTTATGTTATTGAGATATTGATTAATATACTGTATATATATATATATAACAGACAAACGTGATTGAAAATGATATATATATCTAGGAAAAATCTATCTATGTTTGTAGGTTATCCAGGTTCTAACGGTCTTGCAGGTGAATAAACATCATCATTCCAGACTCTTATAATATAATATCTAAAAGTGTAATTTTTTTTAGTGTGAATCATTGCTTCTCATGCCTCCAGTATTTTCTTGCGTTTTACACATCAGCCACAGATAACACCGATCTGTCTCTCAACATCTGTAAAGTCAACACGAAACAAACAACATTCATAAGCTCTTCTGGAAAGTGGCATTGTGCCAAAACAAAGAATATTCAACACGGGGAGGAAAAGTAGGACAGGATTTGATCGTATCCGGCAGAAATGCATTGAATGGAGACGGGTTAAAAATCACCGGTGACATAAACTGATAATGAAAAGGAGCATATATTAAAGACATAAACTGGGTCACTTTTGATTTTATGTTCATTTCCAGGCCTACACAGAATCTGCTTCTGCAGAAATCCACAGAACGTGAATGTCTCTCATTCATAAAATTCTACATATCATTTTTTTAATGGAATATTACAGCTAATATGATTATGCCTGCAGCTACCACAAACATGTTTCCCTCACCGCTCTATTTAAAGACCTGTGGTGAAAATCCTCTTTTGTTTGTGTCTGTGGTGTTTTATAATGCTGTGAGACAAACCATGGCAAACAGGAACATGGTTTGTGTAACATTATAGCAAAATATTATTATATTCTTATAATGTAGTCAAGCAAAAGGCTTATCATATTGATTACTGAACTACCTTGTAACCAATCAGATCAACGTGTGATCGTCAACGAGTGAGTGAGTGGAGGCAGGGCTCATTTGCATATTCATAGACCTGCGCATACTAAATGAGGCAAGGGTGTCGAGTTACATTCAAGATATTTTAAGACATGAAGACATTATTTTCAAGGAAAAAACATTTAAATGTCATTTTGGTGATCAAAGATGAGTTATAAGGGAAACTGTTTCATATTTGATACACAAATTATTTAAATGATCAACATGTTCAAAGCTTTGCTGATAAACACGTTGCACACAATCTCCTCCAGTCCTTCTGATGGAAACTGTTTTTAGCAAGTAAAAGTCTTTTAGTATGATTGTACAAACGTCCAACTTCAGCTCGTGCTTCAAGCCGTCTTTTTGCTGTGAAATCTTTACTGGTTTTATTAAGTAAATATAAGCATAAATTAATCTTGTTAGTAATTTCAAGATGAACACTTTCTGGACTGAAGCAACTTAGTTTTACGAGTTTTACTCGATTATCTTTTCTTTTTCTTTTTTAAATCATGTTCAAACATGAGTATCAAATATGATCATCAGGTTTATTTGTTCCTCTCTCAATCATCATTGTATTGCAAAACATAAAACTACAGAGCTTTGATTATAAAACTAAGCTTTTAAATACCATACTAAGACATTATTGAGAGATATAGAGACAACAGATATGCATTGTATGTAACTTTCTGCTACAATGTTATAAAGATCTCATTGCAAGCATCCAAATTTCATCTTACAACTTTTTGTCTATATAAATATCAGCAGATCCACCAAATTGCATATTTTTGCTCAGTTTGTGTCTCTAAATGTTTTTACCAATCCTAATATCATACTATAAGAGCCATAAAAGCCGGATGTTTCAAAAACATATATATATATATATATATATATAAAAAAAATTGTCTAAAGGTTTAATAAACTGTTCCAATCAAAAATAAATGTGAAAACATTTCAGCATATTCCATCGCTGCTCATTCTCGACACATCTTTTGGACGGATTTTCGTCATCAGAAAACACAGATCTGTATCAGTGAACTTTTGCATGTTGTACGTATGTCATGATATGGATGCCACCACTAGACCCCCGCCCACACACTCACACATAAACCCACACACTCATTGTGCTTTCCAGGTTGAGGGAAACCATTCAGATCTAGACATGACTGACGGAGGAAAGTTTCGAATCATGCAGTTTTCACCTCGAGCACAAATTACTTCCATGATCCTGGTGAAGGGAGGAATCCCCAGCGTGAACCTGTCCTGTCCGGGGGTCACCAGGGCCTTCCCCTGTCGCGGTGACACTATGGTATGACACACACCACTTCCTGTCGAAGCGAGGCCTGTGATTGGCTGGCGGAGGGGTTCTTTCAGAGGCCCACTGTGAGCTCATTTCCTGTTCTATGATGTTGGGTGATCGCGTCGTGACACTGCGGAACTGAAGCCACAAGCCGTGTTGCTTTAGTGTCATTGAGATTCGATTACACTGACAACGATTTTCACTTCACCAGTGGTCAATTTCACAAATAATTTTGAATTTTGACATTTCACAAAGAAGTAACACACTGAATTAAACATAAATGAAACAGTATTCGGTCACACTTTAGTTTAGGGTCCAATTCTCACTATTAACTGTGACTTTCTCCTCAGTAAACTCCTAATTACTGCTTACTAATAGTTAGTAGGGTTATTAAGTTTAGGTATTGGGTGGATTAAGGGATGTAGAATATGGTCATGCAGAATAAGGCATTAATATGTGCTTTATAAACAGTCAATAGCAATATGCATGCTAATAAGCAACTAGTTAATGAGAATTGGACCCTAAACTAAAGTGTTACCCAGCAATTTCTTGCAAAACATTTTCAAAGAGTTTTTTTTATTTATGAATATTTATTTTATTAGGATATATTTTTTATTTTACCTAAAGTGTGAGTTTCTGTCATTTTTAGTAGTTTTTGTTTTGTTTTTACATATGCCTATAATAGTTTTCATCATTTTTATTTCAGTTTTTTAACGAATTATCTTAGAACATCGAGTTAAACCAAATGAAACTGAGAAATGATTAGCAATGTCTTTTTATACAGATAATTTATTTTATTTCAAGTTATGAGAATGTGTTTTTTTTCTTCCTTTTCTTTAAGGTTTTAATTTTAGCTACCGATATGGCCGGTAATTTAACCCCTTCAGGGTTTGGGTGCAAATATTTCATTTCCAGGGTTATTCTTATCTCATAAGATGAAAAATACATTAAACTTCCTGTTTTTGTCTATAATCAATATGGTTTGTGTGGGAAGCCGCAAAGTAAAAAGCACCTTTGTCATATCCACTTGTGCTTAATGATGCCGCACCTATAGCCGCTCGCACACACACACACACACACACACACGTTTCTGATGCTGATTCAGAATGAGAAGAGGAACTGACAGCATTTTGTAGTTTCCTGCAAAGTGTGCAGAAAGTCTGGGTCAGGTTCACACACACACACACTGCATCCGTACACCCCCGCGCACGCGCCTCTCGATTACATCTTTGTCAACTGACAGTCATGACGAATGCCAGTGGAAAAGAAAAACTATATTACTCATTGTAAAAATTGACTTTCCAATCTCCACAGAGAAGCGGTTTTCCTGCGTCCTCAAGGATTCGTATATAAAGGTGATTGTGTACCTGTAGACAGTATGAAGGACATCAATCCAACTAGCTTTAGAGAAGAAGCGCTGCAGCTTAAACATGAAGGCGTCCGTGTGTGTTCTGTTCGCAGTGGCGTGTTGGTTCGTTTCGCAGGCTGACGAGTCGCCGATGATACTCACGCTCGGCAAAGTTATGAATGAACTCGAGAAGATTAAGAAAGGAATGGTAAGTTGATTTCGAAAGATCTACGGCTGGGATCTGCGGCGTTAGTTTTACACGGTTTTAAATCTGATTTGTTTCTTCTTTTCTCTAAAAAAAGGGCAAAAGCACAACTTTGATCAACTCACCCACCACCAATGATTTGAAGGTAAGAAACTGGTTTTCTTCTCTTCTGCTCTGTTTTTATGCCTGGACGAGCACATAATTAGGCTTCGCGGTTTCTGCATGACTCAGTGATTCGATTCGCTTCTGTCATTATACAGCCCACCTTACACACAGCGGGTTTCACTTCAACGTGGTACAGACTAATTGATTTTCAAACGCGTTCAGAACGTGTGGGTTGATGAACAACATTTCAACGAATCCAGTTTGCTGAGCTGAAATCAAGACAGAAATAACAACTTTTAGTCATGCTTTTCTTGGCAAACACCCTCTCGATTTGTACTTGTTTCTTTTTTACATTAAAGTCGGTCAGGAGAAAGTATGCTTCATTTAGGAGAAATCTGATGAGTAATATATGACAGTGAGAGTAGAGCTGATATGCTCAAACAGATTTGGCTAACACTTTATTTGACAGTGTCCATATGTTACATATATTTAGTAATAACAGTAAATTATGCATAATTACATGCAACTAACCCTCAACCAAACCCTAACCCTATAGCAAGTACATGTAGTTGCTTAATATTACTCAGTACTTAAATATAGAATTACACTGTAACAGTGACACCTTAAAATAAAGTGTAACCCAAATGTGTCCGTTTCACAGTTGCACTTCTTACATTGGGGTTCTAAAGAACTGCCATTGATGATTGCGTAATACTTAGCTTATTTCATTTTTTCCCTAGGGATTAAGTATGTTTACGAGCTGTTCATTTATGAAATGTGCTTAAAATAAAAAATAAAACAAAATGAAGTCTAAATCCATGAAATGATCCCATGATCTGAACCCCTAAAAGCGTATCTACAGGTGAAACTCGAAAAATTAGAATATCGTGCAAAAGTTCATTTATTTCAGTAATTCAACTTAAAGGGTGAAACTAATATATTATATAGACTCATTACATGCAAAGTGAGATTTGCCTTTATTTGTTATAATTTTAATTACAGCTTATCAAAACCCCAAAGTCAAAATTAGAATATTGTGAAAATGTTTTCATATCTGTAAGTCATAATCATCACAATTATAACAAATAAAGGCTTGAAATATCTCACTTTGCATGTAATGAGTCTATATAATATATTAGTTTCACCTTTTAAGTTGAATTACTGAAATAAATGAACTTTTGCACGATATTCAAATTTTTCGAGTTTCACCTGTAAATGTAGCGCCTGACGGAACCCTTGAAGGTTCCATTTAGAACCTTTTCTTCTTCTGCTCGCTTATTATTATTATTGTATGCACTTTTTTACAGTAACATTTGTTTTGTAATGACTTCTTAATAATGAAAGTGGCAGTTTCTGTACACTCTCAAGCAGAAAACGTTCAGGGTTCAGTGTGGAAAGAAAGAGTTTCCTCGTAGTTTCTGTGAAAACTGCTTTATGAGCAGAAGGGAAATTTGGAGTCAAGATGTATAGATGTCT
Organism: Rhinichthys klamathensis goyatoka; assembly: GCF_029890125.1. Classification (NCBI taxonomy): domain Eukaryota; kingdom Metazoa; phylum Chordata; class Actinopteri; order Cypriniformes; family Leuciscidae; genus Rhinichthys; species Rhinichthys klamathensis. The sequence goes on from NW_026606963.1 coordinate 225,898, forward strand.
GCATGCAATAACGACAGGAAGAGAGAGAGAGAGAGAGAGAGAGAGAGAGAGAGAGAGAGAGAGAGAGAGAGAGAGAGAGAGAGAGAGAGAGAGAGAGAGAGAGATCATTGTTGGGTAGTTTCAGAAAACCGATCCGATTCCTTGACCCAAGTACCGAGAGTCTTTTATATGGGGTTTGCCTAAAAATCCATTCCATCTGAACTCATAAAGTAGCAAAAAAAAAAAAAAAAAAAGTGCATTTGTGTTAAACGGTTGTGTGTTTGTTTCGACAGGACTGCTGCATTGCACCTGCACTGGACTCTTTCAGGCATAACATGACCCGGCTGCCGGTCACCAATGCCAAACTCATAAAGCTCCGGGGGAAAATCTCCAGGGAGCTCAGCAAAAAAATCATCGTGAGTGTGTGTTTATTACGCCTTCTGCTCATTGTTCTTGTTTTTAAACACATACACCTCAGAAATGAGAAGTGCTGATTTATTTATTCATTCATTGTTCTTTATTTTCACAGTTGAATGGGTTGCCCAGTTGCAAACCGGAAGAGACACAGGTGAGAAACAAAGCAACACAACTGCTGCAAATGAACATTTTCTACACTCTTAAAAATAAAGGTCCTAATCGGCGTCGATGTCAAGAACCGTTAACATCCATGGAAACTTTCCATTCCACTAAACTAAAGCTTCTCTATAGTGGAAAAAATGTTCTTCACGCTAAGAAAAAATGGTTTCCTATAAGAACTGCTCACACTGTAAAAAATATTTTAGCAATTTAGTTATTTCAACTTATTTTTTTTGTGTAGAGATAACTAAATTGTCCAGACAACAAGAAATTTTAAGTTTTCTTGTCCTCAACTTATCGAAATAAGTCAGTTAAACTAAAAAAAACCCATGCAAAAAGATAACAAAAAATAATGAGTTTTTTTTGCACTGAAATGTTCTTTGGAGAGTCAAAAATGCTGCAAAACACCCTTTAGGAACCTTTATTTTGAAGTGTTTACATGGCAAATATGAAATATGATTGCAGTTCTGACGTGTACAATGTTCTGTTTCAGAAAGCTCAGTGCGAATCATCGTACAGCGAGGTTGACAGCCAAACGTTTATGCAGAACTTTCGAACTCTTCTACAAAAGGTGAGTTTCAAAACAATCACACTTTCTTATAGACTGACAAGAATGGTGATAGCAGCTAACGCTAACACTATATGGTTCATTAGCTCACAACCCTAGCTAACATGAACTAAGAATAAACAATACTTCTAGCATTTATTAATCTTAGGTAATACTAATTTCAACATTTACTAATACGTTATTCAAATCAAAGGTTGTAGTTGTTAACATTAGTTAATGCACTGTGAACTAACATGAACACACAATGAACAGCTGGATTTGAAAAAGATTGATCAATACTGTAACAAATACATTGCGAGTTCGTGTTAGTTAACTAATATTAACTAGTAATTAACCTTATTGTAAAGTGTTAATATTATTTAATATTGCTGAATCAACACATTGGTCCACTGGCCAAGCGGTGCTTTTCTTTAACTGTTGGTTGGATGGAAAAGATCCTCATAAAGCACAAACAGAGACAACGAGCACTGTGTAACGACCTACTTTCCTTCTTCTAGATCTATGCCAGTCAAGCGTAGAGACGAGAAGCGTGAAGAGCCTCCATGACACTACCCACGGCAGAGAGGAGTCTGCTCCTGCTATCCTATTTATTGATTATTTATTGAGCGTTGTATTGTTTATTTGAGCTGGGAGATCTGTGAAAGGATTTCGACGGGTGTTTTGGGAACAGGCCGGCTGATGTCATCAACTTTAACCCTTTTACAATGTAAAATGTTGTCTTTGTTCTACCGCGACCTTGTGGTGAGATCTCAGCACTGCCGTCCTGTTCCCTGAAAGAAGCCGTTGGGTGTTTCCCTGCTGAAGATTAAGCCTTACGCAACAATACAAGAGCTTATCATTAGATCTTTAGCTTCTTAATCTTTGTCAGGAAAACCACTCGTTTAGATCATATGTTACCAACTTATCTTATCACACTTATTATGTCTCACAATGAGATGCATGTATTTTTTGGATGATATTTATTTGACATTAAAACATTTCTTCATGTTTACATCATGGCTGTGATCGTTATTTGGGGTGGACGTTGAATTCTCTCTATTTCAAAAGTGTTTAGTGCCTAAAAACAAGGAAATTCATTCAAGCTGAACCTAAAGCTCAGGGATTATTTCCAGCAACATTTCATGCTGTTTTTGAGTGAAATAGACATACACTACCAGTTAAAGTTTGCAAACAAGCAGAAGTCTTTATCAAAATGTTTCATGAGGACCAAATTGCACCCTTGATTTAGCACAAACTGCATTTAAAAGGCATTTATCTTGTAAACTTCCCTTGGTGAGACCTGGTTTAAACGTCATTCAGATTATTTATTTCATTTCAGGATAATTTTGTATTTTATTTCAGAATTTCAGTTGTATTTTAAACAGCGGATGTAGCAAAAAACAATATATATATATATATATATATATATATATATATATATATAAGTATATATATATATAAGTATATATATATGTACAGTATATATACACACATTAATTAATTTGAACTAAAAAAGTTAAATAACCATCATGGATGGATGGATGGATGGATGGATGTTTTCAATGTTGCATTAGATGAACAATTGACAGCATAGTATAAAAGCATTGAACCAACTCTATCCTCCGCAGCCTCATCTTCATTCAGTAAAATGTAAGTCATTTATAGGATCTTCATACAGAAGAGCGCCCTCTATTGGAGAAACCTGAACGACATCTGAGAAGCTGAGAAGTCATTTCTTTTTCGTTAGGATAGAGTTTTTTTGTTTATGGTCTCACTGTAAGACCTAAACTTGGTTAAGGCATTTATCTGACAAAATTATTTGCAAACTACAGCTACAGGCTTTATTTTAGGTTATATATATATATAAAAAAAAGCATTAAAAATGCATAGAAAAACAAAAAGCTCTCAGGAAAAATCATACATTGACTACAACATCATCAGTTATTATCATTTCATTGGTTATCTTTTGTATGACAGCCTGGACAAAAATGATGTCCACACAATGTGGCATGTTCCATTGCTTTATCACAAATACAACTATCGACTCCTGTGATGGATTTTTAATAGATAAGATAGTAAACTGTATTTTAAACTAACAACATCTAAACCTGCATTAGGCCAAACATTCAAGCACTTAAACAAAATGTACTCCGAATATTGTTGGCATCCATGGAAAACTCTGAGATGCTGACCAGACAATATCAAAAATATACTGTCTAGAATAGTCTCATATTGAGTAAATCAACTGAACTTCTAACCTTTTTAAAAAAAATGTGCTCATGGTAGTAACAGAGGGTTAAGATGGGGCTTGTTTTTGCACAGATTAAACCAATCATATTGAAAGAAAGTGACAGTCACGTTGATCTTACTGTTATTTATCCTATAAAACCTGATGAAAAAAGTACAAATGCTAGAGTATAAATAAAAGTCAGGTGCGAAAGAAGAAAAATTCGTCCATACTCCATTGACACATTTTTATAAATATTTAGATAAAGGGTGAACATCAATTTCCCTAAGCTGGTCAACACTATTGGCCTCTACTGTATGGCAGTTCATTGACTCTCCAACTGATCTTCAAACCATGCAGCAAAAGCAAGTCGCTTGTCTGATTCAGAGTTTGAGGATTGGGTTGACATTATTGTAGGTCTTAGTTCACAACACTTTAGTGGCACGTCAGTCTAAGAGTCTCACTGCGACCGAAATACAATACTTCCCTACCATATAGCACCCGCGGCGCTACCATTGGGCCCGGGATTTTAGGTCCGGGCCCGGCCATTTTGACCCAGGTGAGAGATTTTCATTCTAGCAGTTCATCCAATAAGGAAAGCTTTGAGTGAAAGCTTCTCAGCCAATCAGCGGCTTCTACCCCATGTGTGGACTCTTAAGCCAGGAGCACGTTCAAGTTCAAAACGGTGCGCAATGTTTTGCTACGGTTTCCAGGTTGAACGTCATGTTGGCGTGCACCGGTGTGTGTGCAACGGGGTTTGAGATGCGTTTTCTCTTGTTTGGTGGGTGTGTCAGAACTGCAGTCCAATCAGCAGCAACATGTATATAAAGCACGCGGTATTAAAGTGAACTCGCACAATGGGTTCAAGGAAAGTAATTTACAAATGTGTTCGATGCAGCTCGGTATACGCAACAACTGAGGATATTAGAAGACATGTTTGTCGTAAGTTTTGTTGTATAAATATAGGATATCAACATAATGATGTAGTTGTTTATATTTTTAGCTCCATTGCAAGTGTATGACATTTGGTATAGCTATAAACATAAGTGCTTTTCCAAAAAATGAGAAAGAAAATACAGGGTATTAAAACAGTATGAACTACGTTTCTGTTTAAAAAACGTTGTGCAACGTTTTGTCGGGGCTGAACGCAGCCCTGCTCACAGACTGCATCGTCACCAGCAAGTGATCCAATGAAATGAATGACGTTGGCGCGCAAGCTTTTCAAGCAAGCTCAATGAGACAGACACAGACGGTAGCTATTAGCTAATATGAAACGCAAAGCAAAGCAGCTTGTTTGTGCCGCAGAAAAGCGCTGAAACAGAGATGAAGGGGAACCCGTTTTTTACTGGCCCATCCAGTTTTCTGGAGGCCCACCTACAATCAAAATCCTGGCGCCGCTAGTGCTATATAGTAGGCCAAAAACAGTAGCCCAACAGAGTAGTATGTCCGAATACATAGTATGTAAGTCCCCGGATGACCTACTACTTCCGGTGGGATGCTGAAGTGTGTATATGATGGACACTTTACTATCCCATGAGGCCACGGGAGAGGATCTATGGAAACAGACGCTGGTAGGTCACATGATAATGACAGCATGGTGGATGTAGTACATCTGGATTTCAATTAAACTACTCATATTCATACTATATAGAACACACTTTTTTAACAGTCGCAAAGTAAATTTAAATTCATATACTCAGACACAGCGTCTGTCTTTGCTTTTAGCTTCTAATAGCTTCTACTCTTAAACAAGTCCTACTTTTAACGAAGCAATTTTTAACACTTTTGCAAGTACACATTTTCTCATAGACTGACAAAAATGATGATTACATCTAAATTCATATGATTTAATATTGCTGAATCAACCCAAATACATTAATTTATACCAACAAAAACTCTTTAAGGTAACAGTTCAGTCAAAGGTTTTTTTAAGCATTTAGGTCAAAGCTTAAACCTATTTTTAAGAGCATTTTTTGAGACATTTTATACACACAGCCCTGGTCTTTCAGTCTAGTCATAGCTGGCTTGGGCAGGCTGGTTTTAGAGGGGGTTTCACCACTTCTTTAGATGGCAAGGCTGGGAAACCTGATCCAGCTTGACCAGCTGAAACCAGTTACATCCAGCTTAAACCAGCCTACCAACTTTCTTGAATGGCAGAAATTGAGTGCGGTTTAGAGTTCAGTCAGTGTCTCAGGGGTTACAGTAGGGCATCCTCATGTTGTATACTTACTATATTATAAATACTGTATTTTAAATATCAAACGGATCTGAGAGGGTTTATGTGAAGGAACCTGGAAGGAACTGAGCGTATGGCAGACGTGAGATGATGCTGTCATCTGGTGGTTAGACACAGTACTGTCATTCTGACCGACTCTGAGATTGAGCTTTTAATCAATTATTATTGTCATGACATTAGTCAGATTGTGAACAAAAGTTATATAAATATGTTAAAACACTACGTTTATGGACTCTTATGTAAACCTAAATATTTATGCACTTCATTACAACACTGCCCAGAGAGATAATAAATGGCCTGTTTTGAAAATCACAAAACCAGCTGTTAAAACGGATGAATAAACCACACTTTTACCCACGGTTACTCATGGAAACTGAACAAATCAAAGTAACACAACCCTAAAATAGTCTTCAAAAGTTCTTAAGATGTTTCCAAACATCAGAGTCTTCTGAACATAAAAGGTCCATGTGTAGGTGGATAAATCTGTCGTGTTAAAGCTTCTTCTCGGGCCAAACTCTTCATATTTGGAGTTACTTGAATTGAAATATTGACGATCTAAAAGTGGATCTGAACTGGTGGTCTGTTCTTTAAAGCTGATGCTGAAACTCAGCAGGTTTATTTAACATAAACACAACTAGAGGTTGTGCTGGTATTTCTTTATTTCTATTCCAGTGATGTTTGAGTGAAGTCCAGTACAAGCTTATGGACCGCAGAGAGTTTACACTTGACAGCATGAGTTATATTGATATGCATGAGATACCTCTCAGTGACTGTACATTAATGTTTTTGGACACAATTATATTGTTTTTGTGTATAAAAGACACACAAAATGGGTTACTCTATTAAAAAGTAAAAAAAGTTCTCCTGAAATTCTGTTTTACTCACACCATGACATTCGAAACAGAACGTGTTATATTTCCATCAGATACAAAAGAGGATTTTTGAAGAATATTTACAGAGCTTTTAAATAAGAGTTCAAGCTCCAAGCAAAAACTAGCAAAGGTGGTCAATATTCAGAAGTCATACGACAACTCTGTATGAGAAAAGACACAGAAGTCACCTTTTAATGTGCTTTTATGAAGTTTGAGAGCCACAGTCAGTATAAAGAGTTATTTTAAGAGCTGCGTGAAGATTTCTTCAAACTTTCTTAGTTACACTTTACTTAAAGCCTTTATGTATATAATGGTATTCATAATGTACGTTATTGTAACAAGAAGGTTGAGAAAAGAAGGTTGAGGATCCAAATCCAGCGTTTTAATGAAAGGGTAATCCACAATCGTAGTCGAAAACAGGCAAGAGGTCAGAGCACAGTAAATCAGTCCAATCAAATCCAGAGGGTGAGACAGGAATGGGAAAACCAAGACACAGGCAGATATCAAAAACCAGGAACATGGAAAACAGTGGAAACGCTCAGAAATGCAGTGTTACACGTACAAGACTTCGCAGAGACTAACAGAATGAACCAGGCTTTTAAAGTGTGAGCTTAACAGGATAATGAGACACAGGTGAATGTGGTAATGGATGATGGTCTGGGCAAAGGATTATGGGGAATGGAGTTTGTGGATGTGTGGTGAGTGTCCGGGTTGGAGTGTCCTCTGATGGTAATCCCGGGCACTCTCACTGGTGATCATTACATAGCCCCCACTCAAATGCGCGGCTTCCAGACACTCCTAAAATTGTCCAGGAGGGAGGTGGAGCGGGGGCGGACCCGGGGACGGGATGGAGGGCCAAGCCTGTGGAGCGGAAGAGGGCCTGGAGACTGAGGAGGAGCAGGCATCCAGGGCGGAGCAGGCCGGGCAGGGCGGATCGGAGTCGGCCATCTTGTCAGAAGACACAGGCGTGGATGCGGCCATCTTGTCCGAAGACACAGGCGTGGATGCTGCCATCTTGTCCGAAGACACAGGCGTGGAGGTGGCCATCTTGTCCAAAGACACAGGCGTGGGGACAGCGATCTTGTCTGAAGACACAGGCGTGGGGGCGGTGATCTTGTCCGAAGACACAGGCGTGGAGGCGGCGATCTTGTCCGAAGACACAGGCGTGGAGGCAGCCATCTTGTCAGAAGACACAGGCGTGGGGGCGGCGATCTTGTCTGAAGACACAGGCGTGGGGGCGGCGATCTTGTCTGAAGACACAGGCGTGGAGGCGGCGATCTTGTCCGAAGACACAGGCGTGGAGGCAGCCATCTTGTCAGAAGACACAGGCGTGGGGGCGGCGATCTTGTCCGAAGACACAGGTGTGGGGGCGGCGATCTTGTCCGAAGACACAGGCGTGGGGGCGGCGATCTTGTCCGAAGACACAGGCGTGGAGGCAGCCATCTTGTCTGAAGACACAGGCGTGGGGGCGGTGATCTTGTCCGAAGACACAGGCGTGGAGGCGGCGATCTTGTCCGAAGACACAGGCGTGGAGGCAGCCATCTTGTCAGAAGACACAGGCGTGGGGGCGGCGATCTTGTCCGAAGACACAGGCGTGGGGGCGGTGATCTTGTCCGTTGACATGGGCGTGGAGGCGGCCATCTTGTCCGAAGACACAAGCGTGGGGGGCGGTGATCTTGTCCGAAGACATGGGCGTGGAGGCGGCCATCTTGTCCGAAGACACAGGTGTGGAAGCGGCCATCTTGTCCGAAGACACAGGCGTGGAACCGGCCATCTTGTCCGAAGACACAGGCGTGGAACCGGCCATCTTGTCCGAAGACACAGGCGTGGAACCGGCCATCTTGTCCGAAGACACAGGCGTGGAACCGGCCATCTTGTCCGAAGACACGGGCGTGGAGGCGGCCATCTTGTCTGAAGACACAGGCGTGGAGGCGGCCATCTTGTCCGAAGACACGGGCGTGGAACCGGCCATCTTGTCCGAAGACACAGGTGTGGAAGCGGCCATCTTGTCCGAAGACACAGGCGTGGAAGCGGCCATCTTGTCCGAAGACACAGGCGTGGAACCGGCCATCTTGTCCGAAGACACAGGTGTGGAAGCGGCCATCTTATCCGAAAACACAGGCGAGGAAGCGGCCATCTTGTCCGAGGGCTCTGGAGCGGCGGCAATCTTGGCTAAAAATGGCATAATCATAATTTAAAGACCACTGGGAATGTTTAAAAATAGCTCAAAATATGATCGGAGTGGGACTTTAAAACAGTATCTTTCCAGTTCAACTGGTTGGCGGGAGCACAGAACTGTTCAGTGTAGATCTCGATAGTACAGGAACCTTGACGTAGAAACAGAATTTCCTCTGCTGGATCCATGTATGGCAAAGTCTTCTGTCACGTACCGCTCTGAGACACAAAGGTTGAGGATCCAAACGCAGTATTTGTTGAACAGGGTAATCCAAATCCAGGCAAGGGTCATACACAAACAACCAATCCAAACAATAGCAGAAAAGGCCTGAGGTAGGGATGGCTGACGCGCAGATGTTTCGAAACACTGATCCGAAGCGTGATTCAAAACACCCATGTCACGTGACTACGGCTAAATGAAGCTTCGAAGTGTTTCACAAGTGTTTCGACAGGTGTCATGGTCCGCCGAATCAGCATTTGATTGACCGGGTCGGGAACAGACCACACAATCGCACATCTGTATAAAAGTGAAGTCAACGCATCTCGACCCCGTGGGTTTTTTGTGAGAGGATTTTTGGTGATATAGTGACATTTATAGTGCGATTTGTTTAGTTATATTTAGGCTTACATTTAAATTTACACATTGACTGATAGGCTAGAGACAGACAGAGTTTATGTAACGATGCGGGAAGAATGAAGCGAGAAGTGAATCCAATTGCAAGCACACATTTAATTAAACAAAAGGTAATCCAGGGAAAACTCAGAACAGGAACAAGGAGACAGCTACAGGCAAACATTACAACGTCACAAGAACTCACAAGGACTGAACTGAAACACAGGGCTTAAATACAAGGACAAACAAGCTAAACGAGATAACAAGGGGGCGTGGTTAAACTGAAACACCTGGGAAGACTAATCAACATAACGGGGAACAGCTGAACATGGGACAAGACACATGGCAGGATCACATGACAAACAGGGAATTACATGACAGACAAGAACAAGGGACAAGACACAAAACCCACACCGTGACAGTTTACATATAGTGACACATTAGATGCATAGAAATATAGATGGATATGATCGATAGATCGATAAAAATGGAGGCTCCACAGAAGAGAGGCCGTACATCTGTGGTGTGGGAGCATTTCCATTTGGAAACCCCAAATAAAGTGAGATATTGTGATCGGCAGCTAGCCACTGCAACAATACATCATCCATGATGCGCCATTTGAGGAGCACTCATCCTGCCATTTTGCAGGGTGCAGAGGATGGTGGCATCCCCCCTGTTCCTAGGCCTGCTACTGACACTACTGGGCCATCTAAGCAAGGTGCATTGTTTGAAATATAATTATAATTGAAATATAATAACAAACTGTTGGGACACTGTTTAGAAAGTCCATAGGCCTGTGTCAACCTAAGCCCTACAACCTAACGTCCCAATCATAACTGCCAATCATGTTAAAAACAGCTTCACTGTGAATATAATATAATATGTTATCAATATGATATAATATTTTTTTGTGAATATACATTTTATAGGTCAACATATGAGTACCCAATCTACAGCCAAGACATTATTTTGGTTTTCCTAATAGATTTATGGATCAAAAATATCTTTTCATGCCAGCAACAAGTGTCCCTTGTCAGAGGATTTTTTTCAAAGGCTGGAGAAATTATCTGTAAAAAAGAAGTAGGCTAAGTCCTTCGACAACCGACAAATTAATATTTTTGAATAAAAATCTATTAAAAAAGTGAGACATTGTGGCTTGATTTCTTTTATTAATATTAACTTTTCATGACCAAAATAACATAATGCACAGTGAGGAGCCTACAGGTTACAAGCTTCACATATTAGAAAAATACAATAATAAAAAAACAACAAATTTTTTAATGGCTCATTGTCAAGGTTGTTTCAGATCAACACCTGCAAGTGACCACTAGGCGTCACCGTGGAGACGGGTGTCGGATTGTTTCGAAGCCTCGACACAATATGGCACATTTGCTTCAACTGTTTCATTGTTTCACGAAGCCTCGATCTGCCCACCATTAGCCTGAGGCAAGGAGAGAAATCCGAGGGAACAGAGAGAATCAAGAAACCAGGAGACCAGATCTCGTGGCCTCAAGATAGTAACTCGTGGCCTCAAGATACTATCTCGTGGCCTCAAGATAGTAACTTGAGGCCACGAGTTACTATCTTGAGGCCACGAGTTACTATCTTGAGGCCACGAGTTACTATCTTGAGGCCACGAGTTACTATCTTGAGGCCACGAGTTACTATCTTGAGGCCACGAGTTACTATCTTGAGGCCACGAGTTACTATCTTGAGGCCACGAGTTACTATCTTGAGGCCACGAGTTACTATCTTGAGGCCACGAGTTACTATCTTGAGGCCACGAGTTACTATCTTGAGGCCACGAGTTACTATCTTGAGGCCACGAGTTACTATCTTGAGGCCACGAGTTACTATCTTGAGGCCACGAGTTACTATCTTGAGGCCACGAGTTACTATCTTGAGGCCACGAGTTACTATCTTGAGGCCACGAGTTACTATCTTGAGGCCACGAGTTACTATTTTGAGGCCACGAGTTACTATCTTGAGGCCACGAGTTACTATCTTGAGGCCACGAGTTACTATCTTGAGGCCACGAGTTACTATCTTGAGGCCACGAGTTACTATCTTGAGGCCACGAGTTACTATCTTGAGGCCACGAGTTACTATCTTGAGGCCACGAGTTACTATCTTGAGGCCACGAGTTACTATCTTGAGGCCACGAGATACTATTTTGAGGCCACGAGTTACTATCTTGAGGCCACGAGTTACTATCTTGAGGCCACGAGTTACTATCTTGAGGCCACAAGATAGTATCTTGAGGCCACGAGTTACTATCTTGAGGCCACGAGATAGTATCTTGAGGCCACGAGTTACTATCTTGAGGCCACGAGTTACTATCTTGAGGCCACGAGTTACTATCTTGAGGCCACGAGATACTATCTTGAGGCCACGAGATAGTTATAATAAATTTTTTTGACAAAGTGGGACTAGGGGGGCTCCGTAGATCTATGCATATATTCGTTAAAAGAAGTAATGCAATGCTCATAATTCCACAGTTTTTTATGTGTTTCTTAGATGCCTCGAAGGCGTTTGATCGAGTTAATCATACTAAGGTATTTACAAAATTGCAAGAAAGAGGGGTCTCCCCTTATATGATAAGAATTTTACATTTTTGGTACATACATCAAACTCTAAAAGTGCAATGGGGTGATAATATATTGGAGCCGTTTTATATGACGAATGGGGTTCGGCAGGGGGGGTTATTGTCACCCCTTCTTTTTAATTTATATGTGGATGGTCTTTCGGTGGAGTTAAATGAGTGTAAGACTGGATGCCTGATAGGCGATGGTATCATTAATCATTTGATGTATGCGGACAATGTTGTTATTATGTCTCCGTACAGTGCAGGCTTACAACAGTTGCTTCGAATCTGTTCAAGCTATGGTATGAAGCATGACATAAAATTCAATATTAAAAAGAGTGTTATCATGATTGTTAAAGCTAAAGAAGACCATAAACTAAATGTTCCCTCTTTTTATTTAGATGACCAAGTTTTAAATGTAGTAAATAAAGTAAAATACCTAGGTCACATCATTAAAAATGATTTAAATGATGATGATGATGTGCAGCGCCAGTGCTGTAAACTGTATGGGCAGGCTAATATGCTTGCTCGTAAATTTTGTATGTGTACAGATGAGGTTAAAATAACTCTATTTAGGGCATACTGTACTTCTTTATATACAGCCCACCTTTGGTGTAAATACTCTAAAGCAAAGATGAGAAAGCTTCAGGTGGCATTCAATGATGCACTTAGAATTTTGCTTAAGCACCCAAGGTGGTCAAGTGCAAGCCAAATGTTTGTGGTTAGTAATGTGCCTACGTTGAATGCTGTTTTAAGAAAATGTATGTATAATTTTATATGTAGATTGAGTGTTTCAAAAAATAGTATTATTAGGGTCTTAAATGACATTGCATTGAGTGATACAAGGTATTTGTCTTGTTTTTGGAAGCATTGGAAAGAAAGCTTGTATGTCTTTTAAATTGTGTTTGGTGTTTTGTTGTTTATATATGTTGTATGTTTATATGGACCCATGGGTCTGAAATAAAGAAATAATAATAAATGTGAAAACCAGGCTCTTATAGTGTGAGCTAAACAGGATAATGAGACACAGGTGAATGTGGTAATGGATGATGGTCTGGGCAAAGGATTATGGGGAATGGAGTTTGTGGATGTGTGGTGATTGTCCGGGTTGGAGTGTCCTCCGATGGTAATCCCGGGCACTCTCACTGGTGATCATTAGAGTTATAATGCATTATTTGTTTTCATAATTGTAAACATTATAATATTAGCATATTTCTTGTTACATCTGAAATAGTTTTTTTTGTCATGTGTTTTAATACATTATACTTTTTAAAGGTGTAATAATGAATAGATAAGTATTATACCGGTAATCTTGTGATTAGTCTTTAGTGTGTATTTAAGCCCTCATGTTTGCCACGTGTCCTTGTCAAGTATTGTTTACCTGTAACCACTGTTGGGAAGTTTATGTCCAAGTTTATTTTCATGTTTAAGTCTCGAGTTTCATGCCACGCCATGCTTTTGTTTTGTGTTTGATCTTGTTTGTGTATATATATATATATATATATTAAACTGCACTTGGGTTCTGCAAGCTAGCCTTCAGTGGACTCTTTACACTATCAGTCTATCTATTCATCCATCCATCCATCCGTCAATCTGTCGATCTATCTATCGGTCAATCCATCTATCTATCTATCATCTATCATTCTGTCTATCCATCGATCTATCGATCCATCCATCCGTTGATCTACCTATTCGTCCATCTACCTATCTGTCCATCCATCTATCTATCTATCATCTATCATTCTGTCTATCCATCCATCCATCCATCCATCTATCTATCTATCTATCTATCTATCTATCTATCTATCTATCTATCTATCTATCTATCTATCTATCTATCTATCTATCTATCTATCTATCTATCTATCTATCTATCTATCTATCTATCTATCTATCTATCCATCCATCCATCCATCCATCCATCCATCCATCCATCCATCCATACCCAGTCATAAAGGTCTTGCATTGCACAATATTGCAAAGCTCAGACATTGGCAAAGGTAATTTTAAAAAAAAGTCCCAGAGACTGATGTTTTCTGCTTACAATATAAGATATTTCCCCCGCGCCAGCTGCGATACTGAGCACCTGGAGATCACAGCAGGGTAAAATCTTTTTGTGGTCACAAACACCTGAAAGGTGTCAATTTTAAGTTTCTTTTGCAAAAACAAACAAATCAATGTAAAATAACCCGTGTCTCTTTAAGTGCACACTCATGAAGTGTGGTTAGCCACACTACGAGCTGCAAACAGCTTCTCTCAGCAGGTGTACGAGTGTTTGGCTGATTTGAACAACAGCCGTGTGTGATTTCCAGCCGGGGGATTTCAGATGGACGGCCACAAAAAAACTTCTTCAATATACTGACAACACACAGAATGTAAACAACCAGCGAACAGCATAATCAGATCACAGTCTGACCAATGGCAGATGAGATGCTGTAATGGGATATGCCCATCCTCACAAACACTTTTATTTGTGCAGATACTGAGTCAATACCAGAGTACAGATATGAGACAATCGGGGTCGCATCAAACCACCCGAGTCCTTATAAAGTGTTTAAATTCATATAGATCCTCTACATGCTCAGGACAGTTTCAGGTGCTGCCTGCACATGACTTCATCTGCTTTTGAGAGGTGAATGATGAAACACTGGCTCCTTAACCGTGAAACTGTGCATTGCAATGCCTACAGACTCATGCCATCAGCAGGGTCTTCCTGTTTCCTGATGACATCATGCAGTGGTCACTGTTCATTAGTCATCTGGTGAGAAGTGTGAGTTATATAGACACTATCTGGCCACATTCCCTCTACAGGTGTGATCCTTCCATTAAACTGCAAAGGTCACGCTGGGCTGATCAGAGGACACTTGACCCTACATGAACTAACTAACTTACTAACTATCATTCTACCTATCTATCTATCCATCCATCGATCATTCTATCTATCTATACGTCAATCTATTGTCTATTGTTACGAACCCCACTATTAAAGTGCTTGTTAAAGAAGGGGGTAAGCAACATAAAGACACGCAATGAAACACAGCGGCTGGCGGAAACATCACGACTCTCTCGACACTTCTCAAGCGCTTCTCCTTCAGTGCACGCCAAGCTCTTGACAGAGAGTGATCCAAACAGAGATCCAAGCGATCACGCCGCTAGAAACAAATCATAGTAGCTCTGTCGATCATTCTGTCTGTCTGTCTGTCTATCAATCTATCTGTCTGCATGTATATCTATACGTCAATCTGACTATCATCAATCTATCTGACTGTTTGTCTGTCTGTCTATCAATCTATCTATCTATCTATCTATCTATCTATCTATCTATCTATCTATCTATCTATCTATCTATCTATCTATCTATCTATCTATCTATCTATCTATCTGTCTGTCTGTCTGTCTGTCTGTCTATCTATCTATCTATCTATCTATCTATCTATCTATCTATCTATCTATCTATCTATCTGTCTGTCTACCTATCTATCTGTCTGTCTGTCTATCTATCTATCTATCCATCCATCTGTCAATCATTCTATCTATCTATCTATCTATCTATCTATCTATCTATCTATCTATCTATCTATCTATCTATCTATCTATCTATCTATCGTTAATCTGACTATCATCTGTCTGTCTGTCTATCTATCTATCCATCCATCTGTCGATCATTCTATCTATCTTTCTATCTATCTATCTATCTATCTATCTATCTATCTATCTATCTATCTATCTATCTATCTTTCTATCTATCTATCTATCTATCTATCTATCTATCTATCTATCTATCTATCTATCCATCTGTCGATCCATCCATCCATCCGTCTGTCTATCCATCCATCTGTCGATCATTCTGTCTCTCTGTCTATCCATCATCAAATCAGAGATCCTCATCATGGTTCATGATTCGGCCACACACACACACACACACACACACACACACACACACACACACACACACACACACACACACACACACACACACACACACACACACACACACACACACACACACACACACACACACTTGTTAAACTAAGTGAAACTGATTTTCCCTCTTGCCATTTTTCCAGTTCAGGTAACTCGCGCTGACGCAAATGTGTGGGTTATTGAGGAGAACTTTATATAAATGAGTACTATCAGTGTTGCAGCCCACAGTGTTAATCTCGATACCACACCTGACCCTGCAGGCCTGAGACCCTCACAAGTGGCTTCAATGCTTCAACCACTTCAGAATGACAAATCATGCGGGGACTTCCTGCCAACCTAGTTATGATAAACAAGCCGACTTCAGATCATATGAGCATACATTAGGTTTGACCAGCCGCTTCCACCCAAAGCAATGTGTTCAAGGTATATACAAAAAGTCACAAAATAAATGACATGAATTAAAAAAAAAAAATGTATTATTAATTTCCATGTTATTTAATCATTTTAATTTTCATGCTTTATTTTATGTTTGATTCATCACCGGCTCCCTCATACGTCATACTCCGGACTTCCCTTGTGCACATGCACTCTTCGAAATTGATTGTTGACACGAAAAAAATAGATTAAAATGTATATACGTATGTATTTAAATGGGATGAAATATATAGACTGTACTGAATATTAGCTTACTTCTTGTGCCCAAGAGCTCGATCTATTTAAGTCCACATGTCATTTTAAGAAGAAACTCTGCATCAAACCACAGGTCAAGATCTGCAGCTCCAACAACCAGTTTAGTTAGCGACGCTGTTTGCGAATGTTTGTAACTATGGTTTCGGGAAACACCAAATCGTTGAACTATTTTGGTACTGAAGGGAACTTGCGATCATAGTCAGCTAACATTGTTTTTCTGAGAATAAACATCTGTAATCACTGAGTAATGAGTCTCTCAGTCTAAAAATAGCCACTTAATGTACTAATACTGTAAAGTCGGTATTAAATAGAAAGTCACCCAATTTATTTTCTAAATGCATCTTAAATGATCTTAATTGTGAACGAATCATTGATGAACGTTTCATTTGAAAAACATTTTTATTCAAAATTAACTTCTATTATGTTTTTGTTTTTCAATAATCCTTTTCACTCACAACACAGATTAAAAAAAAAGATACGTTGTTACTTGCGTTAAATTACGACTTTGAAGTACTGTAGTTGTTTAAATGAAATAAAATGCTGGAAATGATCAACCAAACTGAAGACCTGATCTACAGAATACATCATTTATTAATCAACAATGAGCGAACATTAATTCTACACAACCTAATTAATATTCATGAGTCATGTCTTCACCATATTGTTATATCATAATTATAACAAATACAATAAAATCACCTTGTTTCTCGAGACACTTATTTCTAAGTTAAGCTGTGTTCACACTAGCTAAATATGAATGGAATCAGTACATAAAGTGCTTAATTTTAAATACGAAGGAGAAACAGCGAGTGCTTTATCAGCAGGGAAAACACAAGCTCAGTCTGGGTTCATTAAACCATTCAGGCTGGGAGTCAGCACAGCGAGGTCCACTGTATGACATATCATAAATCATAGGACTTAATTTAAAGGTTACATATTCACAAGTCATGTCAAGTCATCTTCAAATATAGCGCTTTTAACAATGACTACGTTTACAAGCTGTCAATATTCGGGTTATGGTCGGGTTAAGGTCACTATTCGGGTTTCTGAAACATTCGGAATAACCCGTTCACATGCGTGAGCAGAGAGAGTTACTCCTGTATACATGGAATTTGCATAGACAGTAAAAGAAATGGACACAGCGACCCCATTGATTTCAACTTAGAAAATTGAAGCCCGATAAAAGCTGGTCACCAGGCGTACTGCGCAGGCCTGTCACGTGAGCAACCTGTACGTCTTCTAGTAGCTGTGCCGCGTGAAATCTGAATAATTCCCTTCCGAATCTCACAGAGACGGAGAGAGTGAGTATTAGCTGTCCATGAGCTAGCAGCAGGATCAACTTTATGATTCTCTATGGGCTTCTCCCTCGACTTTATGCCTCCACGTCCCCCCGATTGCCTGTGAGCTTCTCCTCCTGTCTATACGGTAATTTCTGTACTGTGCGACAGAGAGTCGCGTGGTTATGACGCAATCGTTAGCCTATTTTTACAAAAACTGCTTCTACGGGGCCATAACTTAAGATACAAGGTAATGGAGCCTTTTATACATTGTCGTGTTTCTTTAGAAATAAATAATGGACAAATGGAGTCTTTAAACGCCTCAGATGTAAAGTTATTCGCTGTCAAAGTGACGCCAAAATGAATGGGAGTCAATGGAGTGCTAACAGCAGGAGAAGTTCTGCTACAATGGCGGCCTCCGCGAGGCTTCAACTTCCGGCTGATGGATTACACCCTTGGGAATTTGTAATCAATTGGCAATATCCCGATGTAAACGGCGACGCACGGTTAGCGTCTGGACGTACGGACAACCTTAAAGGGGATATATAATGCCATTTTTGTACAAGCTAATATGATTCTTTAGGGTCTAAATTAAAAGTTTGTAATATACTTTAATTAAAAATTCTCATTAGTATTGTAAGAAAACACTTATTTTACCTGGTCAAAAACAGCTCTGTTTTCAGCACGCCGTTTCAGTGCATATGCCTTTAAATGATCATGAGCTTTGCTGACTCCGCCTCTCTGTTCTGTGCGTACACCGTTTGTAACACAATAACAAAATAACCATAACGCGTTGTTCAGTATAAACGTGGAATTATGAATTATATTGAGAACGTCATACATAGAAAACATGCCGTAATGTACCCTGACTGTAAACCTTAGACGCATTCATTGTGAAGCGTGCAGCTAGCGATTTGCAAAGATTAATATAAAGTTTAATAAAACGTTACACTCACTTCCGTTCTTCTGGAGGTTCAGCAGGAACACTAATATCTGGTACCGATCCTTTTTAGCAAAGCTTCTTAGCAAAACCAGCTTTATACTGATCCTCGTTTATAAAGCAGTCTGGTATGTGAAATGATTCGCGCAAACATGAAAGTATTGACGTTGCTCGTGGGGAATATTCCCTTCGAAAACAAAACTCAGCCACTGCGTCTTCAGCGGTTCGGATTTAGGAACATTAAAATGACTGTGTTCGTTATTACACCCAAGAACAGAACACCACAATCGCTTAGACGCCATTCTGCTCATAGACAATGCTCCAGCATATCAACAATGACCGCGCCGGTCCGGTCCGCGCCGCGCAGACTATGATTGACAGCTACCTCATGTGCGAGGGCGGGTCTGTGTTGAAACGCTCCCGTCAATCAACAGTCGTGGGAGGGGCTTCCGTTTTATTGACGTCACAAAAACGAACGGCTTGATTTGAGGCAGGGGAAAACATATAAGGAGATTAAAACAAAAACACTGGATGGATTTTTATCATTATATGATGTTTGTGTACAGGCACTGCCAACACACATTTCAGTACAATCAACTTGTAAAAGTGCATGTACCATTTTATGACCCCTTTAAGACGCAATATGCGTCATTTCCGATTCTTCTTCCTGTATCCAAAGACAACAACAGCAGCAGCAGCAGCACGCGGATAATGAATAGTTCGGGGCAGATAGCGATCGCTTTTGTTTGCGCTTTGGTGCTGGTACTGAACCCTGCTTCGCGTAACTTTTCGGTCACCTTCTTGTAAATCTCACTATCTCGGTTCTTTCTGCCGTCAACAAAACACATTATATTCATGGTTTTCACCACACTAATAAAGAAATTGGTTTCCTCCTCGCTCCAAAAGTATGGTGCTGTGCTGCGTCTCGCCATGTTTACCTCTACTTCTTGTTTACTTCCGGTATACTGCACGCGGGTTTTTGTATGTGCCAGACAGTTTTCCGTTTTTTTT
Source organism: Rhinichthys klamathensis goyatoka (assembly GCF_029890125.1). Classification (NCBI taxonomy): domain Eukaryota; kingdom Metazoa; phylum Chordata; class Actinopteri; order Cypriniformes; family Leuciscidae; genus Rhinichthys; species Rhinichthys klamathensis. Next base: position 245,549 of record NW_026606963.1, read on the forward strand.
TTTTAAAACCGGAATATGAGCATATTCGGGTTTTTGCCCGTGTTTACATGGCAGTGCGCGGCCGGGTTATTGCTAATATTCCGGTTTTGAACGGGTTATTGACTGCTTGTAAACGTAGTCAATCACTACGTTTACATGCAGCCAATTTTCGGGTTATGGTCGGATTAAGGTCACTATTCGGGTTTCTGAAACATTAGGAATAACCCGTTTACATGCGTGAGCAGAGAGAGTTTCTCCTGTATACATGGAATTGCAATATCCCGATGTAAACGGCGACGCACGGTTAGCGTCAAGACGTACGGACAACCTTAAGACGCAATATGCGTCATTTCCGATTCTTCTTCCTGTATCCAAAGACAACAACAGCAGCAGCAGCACGCGGATAATGAATAGTTCGGGGCAGATAGCGATCGCTTTTGTTTGCGCTTTGGTGCTGGTACTGACCTCGCTCCAAAAGTATGCTGTGCTGCGTCTCGCCATGTTTACAGTATACTGCACACGGGTTTTTGTATGCGCCGAGAAGTTCCTCTAGTCAAAAGACCAAGATTCCTTGCGAATAGAACATGCGCAGAACACAAATCACTATGGGGATATGCCGATGCGCGTTTACATGACCAAAAATTCGGGTTAGAAAAGGGGTACCCCAGGTATCATATCCCGGTTTTTAAAATCCGGGATATGAGCATATTCGGGTTTTTGCTGGTGTTTACATGGCCGTGCGCGACCGGGTTATTGCTAATATTCCGGTTTTGAACGGGTTATTGGCTGCTTGTAAACGTAGTCAATGTAGATTGTTTCAAAGCAGCTTTACAGTGATGATAGGGAATTTGGAAAATTCCCAGAGAGAAGTGAGGCATTTACCACTTCTAGGAGATCTGCTTCTAAACTGTTTAACACACTTTTGAAGAAAGATGTGGGAAGTGCGTCAAGGGCGCAAGTTGATGTTTTAAGGTGCTGTACGGTTTCTTCCAAAATTTTGCCATCAATTTCTTCAAAAACAGACATAGTAACTACATTCTCCGGTTGTGGTCTGATCTGTCTGACCCCAGTGCGGATCAATGATGTGCTGATCACCTTTCTGATATTATTGATTTTCTCAGAGAAGAAAGAAGCAAACTCACTGCACTTGCCGTCTGAGAGCAATTCACTGGGAATCTGGCTTGGGGGGTTTGTCAGTCTCTCTACAGTAGCAAAAAGAGTGCGTGTGTTGTTTAAGTTGCTGTTTATAATATTTGAGAAGAAAGTCTGTCTAGCTTTGCCTAGTTCCATATTGAAAGCATGGATGCTGTCTTTGTAGATGTTATAATGGACTACAAGTTTTGTCTTCCGCCACATGCGCTCTGTTTTTCTGCATGTTCTTTTCATATTTTGCACTGCTGTTGAGTTTCTCCAAGGTGCTTTTGGTCTACCACTCTTCCTGACTTTCACAGGAGCAATATCATCAATTACACTTTTAACTTTTGAGTTAAAAAAATCAAGGAGAAAATCAACAGAGTCAGCAGATATGCTTGGTTTTAAAGATATGGCCTTCATAAATAGCACAGTGTTCTCCTTTAAGCATCTCTTCTTGACAGACACAGATCTAGCTTCAATAGCAGGAGAGATCAATATATCAAAGAAAATACAGAAATGATCAGACAGTGCTACATCCTTAATAACAATCGATGAAATGTTTAGACCCTTACTGATAAGTAAATCTTGAGTGTGTCCACAATTGAGTGTGGGTCCATGTACATGCTGAATCAGGTCAAAAGTTTTTAAAACAGTTTTGATTTCTTTTGCCAGATTGGTTTCTGTATTATCTATGTGGATGTTAAAATCTCCAGCAATAGCAAAACAGTCAAACTCAGAGGAAATTGTTGATAACAGTTCTGTAAAGTCCTCAGCAAAGGCTGGAGAGTATTTTGGAGGCCTGTAAAGAATAATAAGTAAAATGCGTGGAATGCCTTTTAACACAATACCCAGATATTCGAAAGACCAAATGATGTTTGCTTACATTGATAGACATCCTTAAAAAGAGCAGCTATCAAAGGGTTCATCAAAGGGTGAACCCTTTGAAAAAAGAGCCATCAAAGGGTTCTCCTCACCCTCAAACATTTCTACCAAAAGCATTATGTTTTGAATGGCAGAGGATGAGAGGCATACAGCCACCAGAAAATAGTTGAGCTAACCACTCATTTATTTTAAGAGGTAATAAAAACTATTCGAGTTTAGAGGGGAAATAATCAACTATCCATTTAACATGCCGTCAAGAATTCCCAAGAGTGGGTTTTAGGGGAAAAGTCAGTTGGATCTTGACGTAACAGTGACGACAGTTCAAGATAAAAATCAGAGCGCGATCAATCACACACACACACACACACACACACAGAGGGAACCCTGAGGTGCTGAAAGATGCTTTTCCGTGACAGCGCCGCTTCCCTCTCACCTTTAAAAGCATGAAACACCTGTGATGCACAAGCCCTTCCAAAGCGCACCAGAGGGCTTTTCCCTGAAGGCTTCCCTTCTCTCGCACTTTCACTAAACACAAAACACTTCCCACGCGCTTGCATCTCACTAACCACCGTGGGACATTAATTATGTGTGATGATGACTTTCATGAGGAGAAAGTTCCACTGAGCAACCAGCACTTCATATCAAAAACGGCTTCTTGCATTTAAGCTTTTACTTCACTTACCACTGATTTAAGATGCAGCGAAAGCGTTTTCTTAAAGTTGCCAGCTTGATCATTCACAAAATTTTCATTGCCCCCACAATATTTCATTGTATGAATGTAAACAGTCAATAAATCAAAAGAGCCTCTTACTCTTTCCTCTTTTTTTTATTTTTTACCAACAAGTTGCTTGAAAAGTTCAAACATTTGAAACTCAAATGAAAAATATTTTGAATGAAATCTGAGAGATTTCTGTCCCTCCATTGAAATGTTTCAACAATCAGTTTTTTGGGGGGTGAAAAGACTTTCAATGGAGGGACAGAAATCTCTCAGATTTCATTCAAATAAATACATGTGTGTTTAGAAGACGAACGAAAGTCTTACGGGTTTGAAACGCCATAATGTTGAATTAACCAAAGGGTGAATTAACCCTTTAAAATAGTGTTTGGCTTATCTTGATTTGCATTTACTCATGTAAGACATTTAATTGCTCTTGTTTCCTGACATATAATGACCATGTAGACTTAAAGGGAAAATGTACCCACCAATAAACATTGTCATTTACTCACCCTCATGTTGTTCCAAACCTGCATTATATATATATATATAATCCCACACTAACAACGTTGGGGATCATTAACTTTCATTGTATAGACACATTTTTTTCCCCCCATTTTTCCCAAATATCTTGTTTGGTTTTCCACAGAACAAATTAAGTCTGAGGTTTGGAAAGACATGAGTAAATGATGACAGAATGTCTATGTTATCAGGTATTAACCCAAATATCTTGTGCATTGTTTCGCTTTGAATGACATAGAGCCAGCATGAATAAATGATGACAGAATGTTTATTTTACTAGGTATTACCTTGTGTATTGTTTCGCTATGTTAACAGATATATCAAGATAAGATCAGACAAAAGTGTTTCATACTGTCTGAATCTGTCACAAAATAAAATATGTAGGCTTGCACCAAGATAAACAGAAATATATCATATTTTATAATATAATATTTATATATATGTATATAATTTATATGTTTATATATACACACACACACATATATATATATATATATATATATATATATATATATATATATATACACACACACATATATATATATATATATATTTATATATATGTATGTATGTATGCATGTATATATGTATGTGTGTGTGTGTGTATATATATATATATATATATATATATATATATATACACACATATATATAACTTTTTTATTTATGAAGCCAGCATTTCTCTGCTCTAAAACACTACACAAAAGTCCACTAAGTTCTATCATCATTTTTTTATGCAATTAAATTGAAACTTTAAGTGTAGCTTTACCTATTCAAAAAATATTTCAAGGCCATAGTCACATCAAACTTCACGTTACCCTTAAAAACTTTGCATAAATATCAGTGAGTGCGTACAACCAAACCATGTTGTCCCCTAGATTAATCTACAGCTACGCAACATGGAAAAATGATCAAACTGAATCAATCTCCAATGATTCATGCTAGAGTAAAAGGGAAACTTACTGAAGATATGCTATGACTGCATAAACATGAGACATTTTAAAACTTCATCCCATACAAAAAGTTATTTTTAGGGAAGAAAAAAATGATATAAATGTTTTCTTGATTTTTGAGCACACACCAGAAACATTAAACTACGTAAAAGGGGGAAACCGGTTTCTGTGTAAAATGTAGGCTATTAGTAATAATGTCACAAGTGTTGTACATTTTTCCATGGCAGTTTTTTAAGTTAGTAGTTTGCTACTCCATACCAGTGGCCATCACTAAATGATTGTCACATTTAAAGGGATAGTTCACCCCAAAATGTAAACTCTGTCAGTAATTACTCGCCCTCATGTTGTTCAACCCCGTAAGACTTTCGTTCATCTTCGGGACACAAATTAAGATATTTTTGATTAAATCTGAGAGCTGGATCACTCCTCCATAGGCTTCTTAAGGGATTGAATCTTGCAAGCCGAGAAAAGTTATGAAAGACATCGTTAAAATAGTCCGAGTGACGACAGCGGCTCAACCTTAAGTTTATCAAGCGACGAGAATACTTTTTGTGCGCAAAAAAACAAACAAAAATAACGACTTTATTCAACTCTTCATCTCCTTCTCTGTGGGCCGTGAGATTTCACGTAGTGTAACAGCGCAGCGCTTCTGTGTTGTACGTCACACACACACACACACACATGACCAGCGTCGGCCAATAGCGAGCCTGCGTGTGACGTACAACCCAGAAGCGCTGCGCTGTTACACTACGTGAACTCACTCGAGGCCCACAGAGAAGGAAATGAAGAGTTGAATAAAGTCGTTATTTTTGTTTGTTTTTTGCGCACAAAAAGTATTCTTGTCGCTTGATAAACTTAAGGTTGAGCCACTGTCGTCACTCGGACTATTTTAACGATGTCTTTCATAACTTTTCTGGGCCGGCCAGTTTCGATCCCTTAAGAAGCCTATGGAGGAGTGATCCAGCTCTCAGATTTAATCAAAAATATCTTAATTTGTGTCCCGAAGATGAACGAAAGTCTTACGGGGTTGAACAACATGAGGGCGAGTAATTACTGACAAGAGTTTACATTTTGGGGTGAACTAACCCTTTAATGACCTTTTAGTCAAGTCAAAGTTTATTTATAAAGCACTTTTTAAAAACAGCAAGTGTTTACAGCCAACAGCGCAGAATAAAACAATAAGACACAATAAAAAGCAACTCTCACATAGCGTCAAATGCCAGACTATAAAAATAAGTTTTCAGGCTTGATTTAAAAACAGCAAGTGTGCTTCGGTGCCGCCACTGCAAATGCTCTGTAATGCGTTAGTGCCATTTCACTTAAAAAAAACACACCATATAAATAAAGTTTTTGGACACTATCATGAAGGTAATACTGCAATGTACTTTTAAAATACCTGTAAACAACATAGTTTGAATATGGTAATCGTATAGCACTGGTTTCCCATGAACATACCATAACTATACTATGGTACCCAACCCTTTTTAAAGAGTTTGCACTGTGCCAATGAATCGGTTGTGATGCAAGCGTAGAAAGGGAAATGATGTCATTGTTTCTCCTGTGGGAGAGTTTTTAAGGGAAGCAATTATCCACTTCACTGGTCTCCGGTTTGTATGAATGTGTATCAAATGTAAGTGTGGATGTAACCGAGGAAGGAAGGAAGGGTCTGGACTGGAGATAATCTTGACTCGTGTAGTGTTTAGATGCAAGAAACAGAAGTAAATCTCGTTTACTGAAAACCACTGCTTTCAGCTGTAGAGGAGAGAACGCATGTGTCCTGCAGCTTCAAAAACACAGTATGTTTGTCTGCATCCTCAGGACGTTGTAAATCACTACAACATAATGTGGGGAAATGATCAGCTCACGTCATCCAATAAAAAGGCAATATGAAAATGCCACATTTTTAACACTTATAAATAAAAACACACATTGGGCTAAACTACTGTTCAATTGATTTCTCAACTCACTACCTTTGCTATGTTTCCATACACTTAATTTTTTGTTTCTTGCATTTTGGTATATTGCATTTTTTTAAAACTAAAATCCTGGATGATTGGGGTGACCACCTGGTTATTGCTCTGTTGCAGGACAGCAGATGTGATTTTGCGGGACACGTGTGTGAGATCATTTTACTGCTATTATATCATATAAACATTAGTTGGAAAGCCTATTTGCCATCACGTTGGATGATAACGGTATAAACATATGGGGCCCTATCTTGCACCCGGCGCAAATGACTTTGTACACTGACGCATGTATCATTCCTATTTTGCACCCGCGCAAAGCGGGCTTTTCCCTCCACAGACGCACGTCGGCAAACTAGGAAATGAACTTGCGCTCCCTGGGCGGGTCGGCACAAAAAGGAGGCGTGTTCCGGCGCAAACAATCCCTAGTGCTATTCTGCAGTTCCAGAAAACAATTCCAATTATATATAAAAACCTAGTCTAAAGTCAGTGGCGCGTTGCGCGTTGTTCATAATGCTATTTTAAGCGCGCATGCTTGGCCATAATGTAGCGGGTGCACAACGCGCATACACTTTGATTCTCTCATCAACACAGATGCAGCAGTTTTTATTTTTGCAAATCATACATTATAACAAGGAAAAATATTAACACATGAGGGAAATCCTTGTGGTGTCCATGAAGATGTAAAAAAATCAAGGCCTAAATCTAGCTTACACATTTACCCACATTTTTCAGCCTAACTGTAGTGATGACGGATCAGACCTGTTTGCCCAATAGTGGCAAGACACACATGTATATAAGGACATCTGACAAATTAGTTTGTCCGTCAAGAACTAGGAAAAAAAATCTCCCATCCCCATAAAACGTCACTTCTCTGTCTTTCACGGCCCTGACAAGAACGTCGGTCTCCTCGGCTGTGAACTGCACGTCCGCGCCTGGTAAATCCGCCGTTATAATAGCAATCCGCCATGCAACATGCGCCCCTGCTCTTAAAGGGTATGTTGGCTGACGCTCTGATTGGTTTATTTCACGTTACGCCCAAACCACACCGATGAATAATGAAGCTATTTCAGACCAACCCCTTTTAAACTTGCGTCGGGCGCAAGAGTCATTTATCCCGCCGGTAAAATAGCAACAGCGCCCAAGACCCACCCACAAAGTTACTTGCGTTTCAGATCGTTAAAATAGGGCCCATAAGCTTTTGTGATCGTCTCTGTGACTCAATCACTCAATTTGCCCAGGTTTGAGTGATTCGATGTGATTTACTCTACAGTAACTACTCAGTCTACTAAATATGATGAACTCAATAACAGGCTAGTAAGAAGATTTAGTGCATCTTGAACTGGTATTTTTGTTGGATCAGGCAGGTTTAATTAGGATGTTAACCAGTACATGTCTAGACGAAATCTTGGCCGGTGTTGCTGTATTTAACAACTTTTGGTGAGGTCGACACTGGTTCCTTTGACGTCCATGAAGTCATAATCGGCGGGGGGAAAAATAGTTTATGCACATATCTTCTTACTGGATAAAATATGTTGGAAACTGGAAAACGGTTGGATATTTTCTCACTCTGGCTAGAGCATGACGGCTGCGCTAATGAATCTTCAATGGCAACCACATTTTTTTGTATTAAAAATGAGGGACACTTCTTACGTCTTTCAGGACACGGGTCAAAGCTCCCTATTTAGGGAGTGGGTGGTCATCCCAGTCAAAATGCGCTTAAATGTCACCCTGAATTTTTTTTTTTTTTTTTTTTTTTAAGTATGAGCATAGTTGAGGTGGATACATTTTTTTTATCCAGTAAGTGCATGAACTATGATGGAAACACTTTTACTGAATAAATCCCTCGACGCGCGCACAAAAAAAAAAGGCTGTTGGTTTTGTCATTCTGAAATGCAGAGTCAAAGTCTGTCTTCAGAATGATTTGGTTTAATTTACACGATTGCGTTCACAAACACCAGGACGCAAACACGAGAGCATGACAGCGTTTAGTGCATTTTTGTCTAGTCATTAATGGAGGAGGAAAAAAGAGCCACAGAGGCTTCCACGATTGCAGAAACTTCTGTTTTTATTACAGATATTTTGTGCCAATTTTCCAGCAAGTGGAAATAATGTTCCCTTGAGCACATGGGATGGAAACACTGCTTTATTTACAAACCTTTTATGCAACATTCTAATTTTGCGCGCATAACTTTAATTCTCAGCTTTGGATGTCAAGTTCATTTGTATAGAGCTTTTCATAATATGTTTCAAAGCATTTAATAAGTAAAAAAATAATAATTTCAAATATTGAAATGCTTTCTGATTCAGTTTAATATGCAGAAACAACTATATACTCTTAGAAAAAAAGGTTCTGTGGGGTTCTATATAGAACTCCAGGGTTCTTGACTCAATTTTAAAGAACGCTTTATACCAAAAAGGTTCTATATAAGGAGAAATGTCTTACATGATTGCATAATACTTTCATGCTTAACAGGTAACAAAATCCCCAAAACGGCACTGATTTGGGACCTGACTCCACGTGAAGTGGAGCCGCGTTATCGAGGTCCCGCACTCGCAGAAACGGTCAGTACAGGTCAGTTTCCTGCAGAACAACTCATTATGTCGGTGTGAAATAAACAGTTATGGAAATATAGAAATTAAAGCTGAAGCTCCTCCTGAAACCCCCCCAAAAAAGTCCATTGGTGCCCCAGTGATTACTTCGTTTAGAAGCTGTCAATCACAGCTGTCAATCATGACGTCAACATTCCCGGTTTTATAGCATCAATTAACTAACTAAGACCAAACTTACCGGTATTTCAAAAAAACGAACACTTAAACGTACATCAGCTTGAAAAAAACGACCTAAATTGACAGAAAACATCTTTGGAAAAAATGTATTTGAAGTGTAATTTAATTGTTTAGTTTCCCTCGCGTCCCATTAGACTACATGGAGAGGGCGGAGCTGTTTATGAGCTGTACTGGGACCAGCCACCGGGGGGCGATCCAGACGCTTTGGCTTCACTTTTCAGGACTTGTTTGGCACACTTGGTTCAGAATCGTGATTTCAAATTTTTTTGTTTTTTAAAGCATGATTCTCAATTTATCCAGAATCGAATGGACCCTCTATATGAAGTGCCTGACAGAACCCCTTTTCTTCCAAGAGTGTAATTAACCCATACGTAGGTCAATTCTTTAAAGCAATTTGTCATGTCTGGACATGTCTGGAAGAATGATACATCTCAAGGGGTTATCCTGAAATAAATTCAATTCAATAATGGTGTGTCCATTGTGAAAAGTGTTATAAATACATCTGACTTGATGTCTTTCATTCAGCGCACCATTTTATTATTCGACACCGTGCATTACTTTCAGAGACCGACATATATCCACCAATGTAATGCCTCAAAGCCCCCACTGTTGTCCGAGAAAAGAGATGCCATCATTTTTACACAAGAAGCGATTAAAAACATACACTGTAAAAAAAGATCATTGATTCAAAAATTTCACGGCATTTCCTTGTAATTATTTGTAAAATGTACTAGAGGTTTCTCAGTGAACGTTTCTCATGTTTTTTAATGTATAAAGTAGCAGTTATGAGGGTTTCCTATGCAATGAACTAGAGCAAACCCACACTAGCAATGACCTGATAATCCCTATGATGTAATGGTGTGCAACAGTATGATCTAATGCCAAATACATGCATCATATCAGAGGGGACAGGATACTTAACAAATATTTTGACTAAAGTTTTTTTTTACTATTTATTGGTGACTACTTTACCACATTCAGAATATCGCATCTGTGTAAAACCTCAATGTGTTCGCGCGCACACACACACACACACACACACACACAGGGTGGAAGGACAGGGGGGTGGGGGCTAGATGAGGGAGAAAGAGCAATAAGAAAAATCCCAACAGTCATCAAAAGGAAAAAAAAAAACTCCAGCAGTTGATTGTATTTGCTAATATCTGTCTTTCTGCCCACCCATTCATTTTTCCAAGAGCTGTCACTATATAGACCAACACGAGCAGGTTACAAGTCACTTGCACTTGTGCACTGAGGATAACCATCCAGCAGGTGACTTGAACCTCGAAGGACTTCCACTGACACCATGTCTGCTCTACACTGGATTTGTGCTCTGACACTGGCGCTGGTTTGCTGCCTGAGCGCCCAGCCGGTCAAACGAAGCGCTGATGATAAATTATTGACAAAAAAGCTGATAATTCAAAAACTTAAGCCTTTTAGAGAATTTACCAAAAAAAATTGTGTAAGTATTATCTGCTTTTAAATCAACCAGCAATATCAAATCATTTTAAACTGCTTATGCATTTATGTTTTTATTTATTTTTTACAGCCAGACGACACGAAAATCTACTCTCCTACTGACATTCATGAGGTAAGCGAACTTTTTTTTTTTTTTTTGCTTTAAACATCAGTTTATTTGCTGAAGAGAGATAGATCCCTCACACAGGAAGGAGGTTACTATGAGAAAGCCAAACCTCAAGCCAGCTCTCACAACAATTCTCTCACACACACACACGCTCACAGCAGCTGAGAGATACAGAAAGAGATGCGCTCTGCAAACAACTCAAGGATGAGCTAAAACTCTAGGCCTAACACACTCTTCTCTCTGTTTCTTTCAAGGATTGTTTGTCTTCAGCTCTGAACTGCACTCAACTGGAGCTAAATGTCCTTAAAGACGAATGCAATCTCACTGACAAAATGGCAGTTGACTTTAATGTCTGGTTGGACCTCAACGACGGACTGGATTATGCAATGAATATTGTAAGTAAAATTTATCAACGTCAACACAGATTAAAACAAGTTGATATGCTTCATCAATTAGGCCTAAAGTAGCATGATTGGTGATACTTTCTTAAAAATAAAGTTCCTTTATTGGCATCATCGATTCACAAAGAACCTTTAACAGCCATTGCACAAAAGGTTTTTTATAGTGAAAAAATAAAAGGTTCTTTAGATTTGGTTTTAATTCTGTTCACTGAAAGGTTCTTTGGGGAACCAAAAATGGTTCTTCTGTGACATCGCTGCAAAAAAAAATGGAATATTCATTTTTAAGAATGTAGTGGAAATGTTCTTTAGAATTTTAATAACTGCAAGGTTCTTTGTGGAACCTAAAACCTTTATTTTTAAGAGTCTTGACATATTTTTCTCTCCTTTCTCACTAGATTTCCAAAAGCCCAAGCTCATGCAGCTGCGAGTCCTACCCCGAAAAAGATGTTCAGCAGTTTCTAAACGCCCTCCAGAGTCTGGTGGAACGGTGGTGATCGTGTGAAGGTCGACCTGCTCTTGACCACTGCAGGCTTTGGGTCATAAAAAGCTATTTCTAGACCATGTTTAGGAAACTTAAAAGGGTTAAACTATTTAAATGATTGGTTTATTTTTATGTGATGTATCTTACTGGATTATGTCTTTATACATTGCACTGCTATGAATGTATCCTTGATATAGACGTGTATGTAACTTCTATGAAGACCGACAAGTTGCCAGTTCTCTGAGTTGTATTTTTAAAAAGAAAAGCACTAGAATGTTTTACATTAGCTTTGCTGCTTATTTATGTATTTATGAGACTATTTATTGGTTATTTATTTAAATCTCTGCCATGTATTTTAAGATAAATAAATGTGAACCGAATTCTTCTAAAAGCTTGAGATTTCACTGATTTCAGTCATCATGTGGGTTTAATTACGCAGAGGTCACGGGTGAAGAGAAAACACGACTGCTAGTTTTGATTCTGACCCCCTGACCTACATATAAACTGTGGTTATTTGAGCGTCTGACCCATTTCATCGCTAAGGTGGACATCGACACTCATTGGGAAAGTCCCCGATCACGCGTTCCATGACAAGCAATGGGAAACATGCCCGGAAAATATTTTCTACACCTACTACAACTAATAAGTCATCACTCTTACCCACCTAAACCACACTGGGATGCTCATCATTACACTGACTTAAGAGTGATCAGTTATGGCACGTTCCTTTACCATGCGCTCTAACTCAGTTCATGCGATGCTGTTGCGGTCAGGCACTTTTTCTTTTTTTTTTTTTACAAAACTATAACACATTACTCACTCTTGCCCTGACAGCAGTGGGCGTCTGTCCAGAGCAACTTTAGATCTCCGACTAGATTTAAATTGGTTTTAAATAGCAGTGCTTGCAATGCAGCATATTTGATTTGAAAAGTTGTCTTGTTTTCTGTCAGCACAGTTAACACAATCACTGGCTGTAAATGAATGGACATGTGCAAGGAATGCAAGCAATTTAATACATATTTTAATAAATATTCCAATGATGTCATCACTGCGGGTAACATTTGAAACGCAGAAAATTATGTCAGTGTCAACTTTTCAAATTTTATTCTTATATTTCTTATAAAGTTTACAAAAATAAATGGGAGATTTCTCGTAAATCTAAGAAAACCATACATTTGATTACTTCTATTAAAGTCTTCTTAACAAGCCTTATGATTTGAGGCATTGTTCATGTCCGGTGCAGCACATGTTAAGTGTCAAAGTTGAATACAAAGTGTTGAAATCCCTAACCCTATAAGTATGAGCAATAGAAGTAGTGATACTTGACATGGCAAACACTGCTTTCCTTCCTGGACGGTGTGAAGGGAAATGATCAAACTGCACTTTGCAGCATAAAGAGACTCTTTCAGGTAGTGTGTGTGTGTGTGGGCACCTCTATAAGGTGTCTGCGTGGGTCTCAATCACCCCAAAAACCAAACGCACAACACCGAGCAGCACTAAACCACAGTGCTTGTCATTTTATTTATTTTGCTGCTTTAAAAGTTGATCCCAGATGACGATTGCTCAAGACTAACGCCCACCTTCCTGATCAGGAAATGTGTAGGGATAACGGGACGGCCCGCCAGCGCAGCAAACAAGACAGGAACCGAAAATAAATAAATAAATTGCCCCACATGTGAGAGTTAATGTGGTTGAGCCCTTTTAACCATAAACTGATACTATCTGAGATACAACCAGCTGCAAAATCTCAAGTTCCTGAGCTAAAACTGCCATAACCTGCTCTGGACGTATACATGATTTGCATTCTTTTTCAAAAAATTAATGTCAGATTTCTCTCAATTGAACACGAGGAGGAGTTTTGAAAAAGAATGCAGATCTTCAGTCTGCCAAAGAAGTCCATGCGTCATAATCCCAAATCCCTTGAAGGCAAGGACATTTCTGAAATGCCTTTTCTCCCTAGTCATGCAAGAACATGAATAGGGAAAGACTTACTGTAAATCAGCTCATTTTGCAACACAAGCTAGCTATTTTCTGTGAATTTTCAAGACTTCATATAGGTTAATAAATAGAAGAATAACAAAGTGCGGTAAACGGTAAAACTATTTGTGCTATGATTATGATAATAGATTTAAAATTATATGATATAATATGATACCAGTTTGTAATATCAAGTAGCATAACACTGTTATGAGGACAAGAAAGCTCTTACGTTAGTCACCATGAAATCAAAATTTGCAATTCTTGTTTGGAATATTGCAGGTTATATGTTTATTATAAATGATTTATCCGTGTACATCGTTCATTTTTTTTTATTAATGTGCCTCGTAATCTTGAATCAGAATAACGTCCCAACCTGCGGGGCAACCTGTCACTCACATGAGATCCACCAATAGTAAACCACAACCAGCCCAGACAAGATCAAGCCCCGCCCACATTAGTTCTTGTTCAAGAAGCGTTTCTCTCGTATACACGACTAGGGGTGGGTAAATACAGGGCCGTTATCGCCGATATCGATACAAATACTTTTTCATTTTAAAAGCATGCACTTGAACTTCCATGCACTTTCCTGTGCTAGAGCAGTGTGTCATGATTTATGAGGTGAATGCATCATTAATATGCTAAATATGAATACGTTTTCATGACCACTAAATATTTTGTGATTTGTGCTCTCAACTCGCCTGTAATTTTACCAAACTACCCTAATTATAGTAAATGCACTATTGTACACTAGCCTACTGTTCAAAAGGTTGGGGTCTGTAAGATTTTTAATTCTCTTCTGCATTTATTTGATCAAAAATACCGTAAAAACTGTAATATTATTACAATTTAATATAGGCTATCTGTTGTCATAGTAAAGTGTAATTTATTCCTGCGATCAAAGCTGAATTTAGCATCATTACTCCAGTCTTCATGATCCTGATTCATGATTTGCTGCTCAGGAAACATTTCTTACTATTATCAATGTTGAAAACAGTTTCATATTTTTGTGGAAACCATGATAGATTTTATGCAGAATTATTTGATGAACAAAGTTGAAAGAACAGCATTTATATGAAATAGATATAGGTGTAAAACCCTTGACTGTCATTTTTGATCGATTTGATGCATCGATCCTTGTTGAATAAAAAATAAAAATATTAATTTACTTACTGACGTCAACATTTTGAACCGTTTTGTACACTTTTAGTTTGTTTATTGTGATATAACTCCCATTTTTTCTCTGTCGTCTAAGAAAGCCTTCGTTTCCCAAACGCACTGGGCCTGTGAGCTCAGAGAAGCAACGCTCTCCGTGATTGATTGGTTTCGTCTTGTATCCAGATGACTAGGAGAAATAGTTTTATCCTAAACAATTATTCGCTAACATTCACTTAGAAGCTTATTTTACGCACTGAATTGCGTGCTAATCTATTTCACCAAGGTTAAATTCTGTAATCAAAATATTAACATAACTGAATGCATTGCTATGGAAATAATAGCCACTTAACATGAATGACACAAATTGACCACAACCCAAGTTCAAGCATTGACAGAACCAAACATCCTGCATGTTAACAGCACAATTGTCTCTATGCATTTTAGGCTGTTTTTGCAGCATGGCTTGGTTGCATGCATAGCATACACATGCACATTCCACCTGCGCATTTGCTCCAAAGAAAAACAAAGAATCATCTCCTGTTGTGTGACTTCAAAACGCATGAATCCAGAACAAAAAGCAAAAGCATGAGTCACTCCCTCCATTTTAAGAGATGCATATAGCGTACAAACCTGGTCCACAGCAAAACGTGGTCCTGTCACTAAGATGGGCAACAATTGATTGAAAAGAGAGTCCATGCATGAGCCAAACTAACATAAACGCATATTAAACGCGATTGGATGCAGTTACACCTTTGACAGGAAGCCCCTGAGGTTTCCTGTGTTGTAGTGTGAACAGGGCACTTGAACATCTGATGTTTACCTCCGAACGCCCAGCAACAAACACACACACCGTGCAGCGGCCCGTTTCTCAGTAGGGTTTCACTAACCACAAATAAAATGACCTATAAAGCACTTAAAAGAAAGCACACTTCTCATCTACAACATGTTAAAACAGAGGTATACGAGAGCTATACACACCTGAACTAGTTAACCCAGGTCATTCTAAACCCCAGGTAAATGTAATCCTAGGTTATCTTGCTTCACGTTTCAAACTGCTCATAATTTACCAGGGGTTAATCCTGGGTATTCATAAGCTGACATTTCACACTGACATTGACATTTTTATCTGCATATTTCGCCGTCACTGTCATTGACGCAAACTCTGAATCAACACGCACCAATGCTACAATTTTATGAACAAGTATTCATTACTACAATGAGCTCATTGTTTCTACCCACTGTAATTCAATTAATAAAACTGTGATTTTGTATATGTACATTTCTGAAATACATAATTAGACAGTTACCTCTGATAACTCTAAATTGCAATGAGGACTCATGCATTTTCTGTAAAGCTGCTTTGAAACTATGTGTATTGTGAAAAGCGCTATATATTTCATTCATTTATAAAGCACAAATAAACTCAACAGAAGTTGACCACTGTGCTGTACAAATGAAGAAGTATAAAACAAACCACACACAATACAGTAATAATAACAGACAATACAACATTAAGTCTGGTTTGAGAGAGACCAAAGTTATGAGTGAAATGCAAGAGTAAAAAAATAACACTGTAGCTTAGATTTAAAATCATGTACAGACGTTGCAGACCTCACGGATAAACGAAGACTGTTCCATATCCCAGGACCGGTGTTGTGACTAATTTCGACCCCCTGCCAAATTATTAGCCCCCTCGTTGAAGTCAGTACCTGATTGCCTAATCCCAACCCCGCCCCTAATCCTCCCCCACAACTTATCCTAAACCTACCAATGCTAGGGGGGTAATAATTTGGCGGGGGTCGAAATTCGGCACAACACCGGCCACTGAAAACGCAGGATCGCCTCGCAACTTTAATCTTGATCTTGGATATGACAGTATAATGCTGTCTGAGGATCGCAAGCATCTTGTTGATTTTTTCATATTTACAAGATCTGACAGATAGGATGGTGCCAGACGAGTCAAAGCCTTAAAAACTAGCAACAACATTTTAAATTCAACTCTATAACACACTGGCAACCAATTAAGAGACAATAAAGGGCACCTATTATGGCATTTAAAATGTTCCTAATGTTGTTTTGGGTGTCTCCAACAACAGTTTTACATGCATGCAATGACAAAAAAAAACAATTTTGTTGTCTTATAATATGCATTTATTTTTACCGGATTTGCTCACCGACTCCCAAATGATTCGTTCAACGACTCATTTTTCCAAACCCCTCCTTTGCGTGACGCTAATCTGCGGTGATTGGTCAGATGACCCAATCAGTTATTGTTTGCGTTAGCCCAACGCATAAACATATTGATAAAGCACTGCAGTACTACAATACGCTCTATTCTTTATGACAACTCCAATAACAACGACATACATTTCACATATTTAAAAAATAAAATTGACATTGGAGACCTAGAAGCTGCGCTGAGCGTAACTTACACAACACACACAAATATTTATTGATGAGCATGCTACAAAACACATAAAAGCAACAATTATTAATAACCACAGCACAAGGTTCGGCCTATACTTGTGTGGTATAGTTGTATATATGAACTGTAGACACTACAAATGCTCGTCCCTGGGCAGTGAAAAAAGGTCGCTTTTGATTTGCACTTCAGAACACAGTGTCTTGTTGTCGACATGATGTTTTCAAGTTTACCCTGGTGTCTGCACGCGCAATGAGTGGGCGTATCTTATTAAAAAAACTTGTCAAGTTCACGTCATCTAGATAGAGAGAAAGCATCGTTCGTCTATCGATTCATATCAGCGACTCAGAGTCGACTCTTACTTTTGAGAGACAATAACTTTGTATACGGCGAACTTTCATATTTAAAACTTTGCAGGATGTTTTCATTCACTTAGATCTATGTTACACTAGCCTGGGAAAACCCAGACAACTTCCGGCATTTTAGATTTGCTCTGAAAGTTAGTCTGGCAAAGAGCTCATTCAAGCCCATTTCCAATCCGCCGAAATCGAGGCACCAATCAGAAGCGTTGGGGCGGGCTTTACACGATGACGACAGCGCTGGGATTTTGAAGCAGATTTTGTAGCCTACATTACAAAGATGGATGCCGCCGTCGAACATCACTCGTTCCAATCAGCTATCGCATCTGTTTTAAGCCATTTGAACGTTTCCTTTTAGTTAAAAACCGAGCAAAGAACAACACTCGGAGATGTGTCTCCGCCGCTCTGCATACGTCATCTCCTTCATCGCTCTGATTGAGTTTAGGTCTATCCGCGACGTCCGTTGGTGACGCCCCTCTGGAAATGATTTGTCTATGACGCTTTGCCAGACCATAACTTTGCCAGACCATAACTCAAAATTCCATAATAGGTGCCCTTTAATATCAGAGTAATGTGTTCTCGTCTACGAACCCCAGTTAAAAACCTAGCTGCGGCATTTTGGACCATTTGTAGCCTGTGTGACAGTTTTAAGATCGTTAAAAGATAAAAAAAGATTTAACTTTGGACAGAAGTTTAAGATGGAAAAAAACAAGACTTTACTACAGAGTTTATATGTTGGTCAAACTTGAGAGATGAATCAAAAAGAACTCCCAAATTTTTCACAGTGGGTTTGATA
This sequence comes from Rhinichthys klamathensis goyatoka, assembly GCF_029890125.1. Classification (NCBI taxonomy): domain Eukaryota; kingdom Metazoa; phylum Chordata; class Actinopteri; order Cypriniformes; family Leuciscidae; genus Rhinichthys; species Rhinichthys klamathensis. The sequence continues at coordinate 263,667 of NW_026606963.1, forward strand.
TAAGAGTTTAAATAATCATAATTAGTATCCGGGTTTGCTTTTCCCACAGAGGGCCCGAAAACAATTCCTTCAGTCTTACTCTCATTTAAGTGCAAGAAATTCAAGGACATCCAAGCTCGTACATCAGTTAAACAGGCAAGCAAAGTTTCTATGTCATTATGTTTCAGAGGGAGATAGATTTGGGTGTCATCTGCATAAAAATGAAAAGACACTCCAAGCTTCCTAAAAATTGAGCCCAGAGGTAGCATGTATAGTGAAAATAAAATGGGAGCCAGAATAGACCCTTGAGGAACACCACAGGTAACTCGTGCTACAGATGATACAGCACGACCAATTCACACTGAAAAGGTTCTATTACTAAGATAAGATCGGAACCAGCTACGGGCAGTTCCTTGAATACACACACACACTTTTCAAGACGTGATAAGAGAATGTCATGATCAACTGTAATCAAATGCAGCACCCAAATCTAATAGCACCAAGATTGCTGAATTCCCAGAGCCAACAAATAATAAAATATCATTTAAAACTCTTAAAAGTGCTGACTCAGTACTAGATTTTTTCCTAAATCCAGATTTTTCTAGAATCATGTTTGTTTCCAGGAAGCTCTGCAATTTGCACAGATACAGCATTCTCTAAGATATTTGCAATGAAAGGTAAATTTGAAATTGGCCTAAAATGTGATGGGATAGTTGCATCCAGACCTGGCTTTTTCAACAAAGGTTTCACCATAGCATGTTTGCAAAAGGATGGAACAATCCCAGAAAGAATGCTCTTATTTATAATTGCTAGAATCCAATCCCCAACACAATCAAGTACCAATTTAATAAATTGGGGCGGAACAATATCACATGCAGAGGTGGTATTCTTCAGCTTAGCAACTGAATCCATTAAACCCCGCAATGTGATCGGCTCAAATGAATTTAAAAGCTTAGTAGGAATTAAAAGATCAACAGGGTCATCAGTAAAGGATTGTTGGACTATCTAATTGCATCTATTTTATCCGTAAAAAATATCAAAAAGTCACACACAGACAGTTGAGGACTCCGCTAAACAAATTTTCCCATTTGGATTAAAAACAGAGTTTAAGATATTAAATAAAGCCCTGGGACTCTTTGTGCTTTTGCAAATTATCTCAGAGAAATAGTGAGATTTTGCAGCTCTCACTGCTTTTTGGTCTGTAATTAAAGATTCCCGTAGAATGTCATAGGATACTTGGAGTTTATCCTATACAAATAAATGTGAATTGAATTTATTTGGACAAGTGCAGCGCATGACCTGTTTACATAAAGGCTCTAGCGTTGTGCATCCTCATATTATATAATGCAGACTGTAATTGCATTATATAATTATATCCTGTTTTTACTGGATTATATCCTGTTTTTATATCCTGTTTACATTATATCCTGTTTTTACTTTTGAAATACGTTTGCTGTAGCTCTTTGAGATTTGTTCGCAAATGAAAAGTGCATTATAAATAAAATATATTATTATTATTACTGTACTATCAAGTTTATCCTGAATTAACTTTTTGGTCGATAAATGTAAGAATAAAAAGGTCACTTCACACCACAATCATCAATTGATGCGTTTCCCATCGCTGTTCGACACTTTTCCCCTCAAAAGCTGAAACACTGTTCATGCAACGCACAGTTTCTCTGTGACTGTTTAAGGCACATAAATATGAGGCACGTGATTGGCTGTCGGCTGCATCTAGTCATAAAACTCTAACACTGCATCATTCTAACACTGCATCATTCACTAAACAGGTGTGTGTGTTTCCAGTTACTGGTGTCAGACATCCAAGATTTTCTAAATTGGTTTCATTTTGACCTGCTTAGGACATTTTAAGCTCAGAATACAATGGGGGTGGAGGGGGGACATCATGGAAAAATTGATTCCTTCATAATTATTATTGTGGACCCTGACAGGCCACAAATCCTCCCACTCTTTACAAAATGTCTGTAAAGATCTAGGCCTAGTAGATATTTGGAGGGAGCTGCACCCAAAAGACAGATGATGCGTCCCAATTCGCCAAATTATACTCTGCCCTAAAAGTATGTACTCTTTTTGTGAAGAAAAAAGTACACACTTTGAGTGTGTAGCAGAAGAGTAGGCAAGCTTTGGGACATACTACTTCGTCATATTTAACGGACAGATCTGTCGCGTGCATCCTGTCACCGTAAACTGCCCTGTCAATCATCCTGTCACCGTAAACTGCCCTGTCAATCATCCTGTCACCGTAAACTGCCCTGTCAATCATCCTGTCACCGTAAACTGGCCTGTCAATCATCCTGTCACCGTAAACTGCCCTGTCAATCATCCTGTCACCGTAAACTGCCCTGTCAATCATCCTGTTACCGTAAACTGCCCTGTCAATCATCCTGTCACCGTAAACTGCCCTGTCGATCATCCTGTTACCGTAAACTGCCCTGTCGATCATCCTTTCACCGTAAACTGCCCTGTCAATCATCTCGTCACCGTAAACTGCCCTGTCAATCATCCTGTCACCGTAAACTGCCCTGTCAATCATCCTGTCACCGTAAACTGCCCTGTCAATCATCCTGTCACCGTAAACGGCCCTGTCAATCATCTCGTCACAGTAAACTGCCCTGTCAATTATCCTGTCACCGTAAACTGCCCTGTCAATCATCCTGTCACCGTAAACTGCCCTGTCAATCATCTCGTCACCGTAAACTGCCCTGTCAATCATCCTGTCACCGTAAACTGCCCTGTCAATCATCCTGTCACCGTAAACTGCCCTGTCAATCTTCCTGTCACCGTAAACTGCCCTGTCAATCATCCTGTCACAGTAAACTGGCCTGTCAATCATCCTGTCACCGTAAACTGTCCTGTCAATCATCCTGTCACCGTAAACTGCCCTGTCAATCATCCTGTTACCGTAAACTGCCCTGTCAATCATCCTGTCACCGTAAACTGCCCTGCCAATCATCCTGTCACAGTAAACTGGCCTGTCAATCATCCTGTCACCGTAAACTGCCCTGTCAATCATCCTGTCACCGTAAACTGCCCTGTCAATTATCCTGTCACCGTAAACTGCCCTGTCAATCATCCTGTCACCGTAAACTGCCCTGTCAATCATCCTGTCACTGTAAACTGCCCTGTCAATCATCCTGTCACCGTAAACTGCCCTGTCAATCATCCTGTCACCGTAAACTGCCCTGTCAATCATCCTGTCACCGTAAACTGCCCTGTCAATCATCCTGTCACTGTAAACTGCCCTGTCAATCATCCTGTCACCGTAAACTGCCCTGTCAATCATCCTGTCACCGTAAACTGCCCTGTCAATTATCCTGTCACCGTAAACTGCCCTGTCAATCATCCTGTCACCGTAAACTGCCCTGTCAATCATCTCGTCACAGTTAAAATCCTCCATTCAATCTAATTTAATTTCCTACCGTTTCGGAGAGAAATGTTGTCGCACGTTCATCTGCCAGTCGTGGGTCTTTCATGCTGAGACTCTCCTGTGTGTTTGCAATTTGAATGTAATGATGCATTTAACAGTTATGGCTAAACGTATCTTTACAAAAGTTCACAATGCTGCTGCAGATACAATATAATGTGGACAACATTGAATAAATACATTTCCATCAGGTTAGATACTGATAATCAATCACTCAAACCCCTTTATCTAAACCTCTACATAACCGCCGGACTCGCGCGTCCTCCATGTCTGTAGTTTTTAAACACTTTTCACTCGTGTTCATAGTTCTAATCGAATCCTCGTCCAGCGCGCGATGGGTTGTGAGCAATATCAGCCGTTAGAGTGCGCATCGATCTGCACTTCGGGTTCTGACCGGATATAGTGGACCATCCGGGTCTCTTTGGATACTCATTTCAACATACTACGATTTGGGACGTACTAATTCTATTTTCAAATACTATTTAGGACAGATAGTATGCGAATTGGGACACAGCAAGAAATTATACATTTTATTCTCACTCTCATAATTCTTATTCCAGGTTGGATTATTTCTTTACACCGTCTGTGTATTCACCAAGTGAAATCTTGCCATATTGGCCCTATTGTTTTGTCCGACCATAGTCCTGTTTACTTAGACCTTGATGTTAATTTGTCCATTCCTAAATCCAATTATTGGAAGTTTAACGTTTCACATTTAAATAATGATGATTTTTGCATGTTCCTTAAGCAAAAAATAGCTCATTACTGGCAGGACAACCAAAACTCTCCTGTTTCTTTAGTGACAAAATGGGATCCTGCTAAAGCGGTTCTTCGGGGCCACATTATCTCCTATGCTTCTTTAGTGAGTAAAGTCAAGACCCCAAAAAGGAAAGAATCAGAGGCCGAATTAAACTTAGAAAACCAACACAAACAAATACCAAATCAGACGAATTGGATTCAGTCGAACAGAGCCAGAGCCAAGTTAAATTTAGACCATACAGAGCATATTAAGAAATTACTATTTTTTAGTAAGCAATAATATTACGAATTCGGAAATAAACCCAGTCATTTACTTGCATGTCAACTAAAAAAGTTACAAGACAGAGGTATAAAGGCAATCAGGACCCCAGAGGGCCCCGTATCTTTTGATCCCCAGATAATTAATGATACTTTTTCTGATTTTTATAGGACTTTATATAAAGCTGAGGGTGAAGGAGGATTTACCAGATTATTTGCGTAAGATTTTTCTTCCTGTTGTTTCTGAAATTAACGGACCTTCACTAAGGAGGATATTTAAAAGCTAATAAAGCTCCAGTCCCAGACGGGTTTACACTCGAATTTTACAAGCAATTCTGTCCGGATATCAGCCCAATCTTAATGCCTGCAATATTAATAATCTTGTCGAGTTAAATTCAATTCCTGATTCTTGGTCCTCTGCCGTTATAAGTCTTAAATAAATAAATAAATAAATAAATAAATAAAAGAGAGACAAAGACCCTTTGGATTGCTCCTCTTACCGCCAGATTAGTTTATTGAACGTAGATTACAGAATTGTGGCTAAAGCAATGGCTCAGCGCCGTGAATCCGTCATTCACTCTGTCGTCTCGCCGGACCAGCCCGGATTTGTAAAATCTAGATATGGCTCTGATAACATTCGTAGATTACTGAATATTCTAGATCATTTACATGTGACCAAAAACCCCACTTTAATTGTGTCGCTTAATGCCGAAAAGGCATTCGACAGGGTTGAGTGGCCTTTTCTTTTCGCTGTATTCGAGACAGTGGCGTAACTTTGTTTTAAAAAGTGGTTGGGACGTGTGTAGGTGCGTGTGTGTGTGTGTGTGTGAGTGGGCGTGCGTGTGTTGGGTGCTAATAAAATGCTAAATCAGATATATGTACAATAACATTACGATGTAAATAGTACATTGGGTTTAATTTGTCGTTTAATGAGATTTAATATGTTGTCAGTGCAGAGACATTTCACGTGAATAAATACATAGATCGACGCTTTTATGTGTGTATGTTATTGGTCCAATGGTAGAACTTTTGCCACGCATCTCAGAGGTTCTGGGTTCTACTCGTACGTTTCGTTTTTTTTTCTCAGTAAAACCGAATATGTTCATCAGTGGTTGTGTGCATTTTGTTTTGTGATTTATTTATTTGCATTGGTACATCCGTGCCGCGAGATGTTTTAAAAAGTGGTGGGGACAATGTCAACCCTGGCAAAAGGTGGTGGGGACATGTCCCACCCGCAAATTACACATATAGAGAAGATAAATCTAGAACACAATTTTATTAACTTGATTAAACTGTTATACTCCCCCAGCCTATGTCGATGGTTAATACGAACCGGCTAATGTCTAGTAGACATTAACGTCAAGGCTGTCCTCTCACCGCTCTTATTTTCTTTGGTGATCGAACCTCTGGCTGCAGCCATGAGGGCAAATACAAGCATACTGGGTATTGGCTCAGATGAACATCGCATTTCACTTCATGCCGACGATGTGTTATTATATTTTAAATCCCCTGAGACTTCGGTTGATGCAATTCTTTCTATTATCGGAGAATATAGCACATTTTCAGTTAATAAATCTCACATTAAATAAATCTCAGGCCTTGTACTTGTATGCTCCCCCTGAAGCTGGTTTGGGTTCCCCGTTTCATCTAATTCCCTCTGGTTTTCAATATCTGGGAATAAACGTTACACCCAATTTGTGTCATTTATTTTAAAGCTAATTACACACCATTAATTACCAAAATTAGTCAGGACTTGTCCGACTGGCCAAATCTCCCCATTTCATTTCTGGGCAAGATTAAAATAATAAGGATGAACATTAATCTTGCCCAGAAATGAAATGGGGAGATTAATGTAATAAGGAAGAACATTAATAAAAAAATTATTTAAACTTCTTCAAACTTTCTGGTCAAAACTTTCACAAGCCAACTTAAAGTTTGTCTCGACAAACGTTTTAATCTAGTTACATTAATCTCCCCATTTCATTTCTGGGCAAGATTAATGTAATAAGGATGAAGCCCTGCTATTTCACTGTTGCTTTCTTTAAAAAGTTCAATTCCATCATATCAAAATTCACCTGGAATAAAAAAAAGCCTAGACTCAAATTCTCTACTTTTCTGAAACCCAGGGAACGAGGACGGGTCTCACTCCCTAACTTTTAGTTATATTTTTGGTTTGCCCAGATGAAAAATATGATATATGGTTAATTCTTAATAGAATGGATGGGTGGGTAGGAATTGAGTCTTTCGAGATATTTCCCAAACCTGTTATGGTCTTTACCATTAATTTACAGTGTACATAAAATTGAATCAGTGTCCAATATTTATACGGTATCAAACACTCTCATGGCATGGATTTTTTTTTTTAAGTATCTGAATATTACAAATATTTTATATTTAAAATCTCCTATTTCGCTCAATCCTGACCTACCCCCTGCTATTCAGAACATTGATCTTCAGTCAAGGCCAGTCTGAAATCATTTCAATTGTTAAAACAGCAATTTAATCTACCCAATAATGATTTCTACAAATTATTGCAACTATGACATTTTCTAGAATCACTTCTTAAGGACGATAGAATGTGCTTTGATCTTTCTGACATAGTATAAAAAACAGAAATCTTCCTTTTGGGGGAAGTTGAAGAATACAATTGTTTTTTCTATGTTATCTAATGTCGGGCCTTCCTCCTTTGACCCTCTGAAACTGATATGGGAGAAAGACTTTGAAACAACTTTCAGTGATGAGGCGTGGGTATCGGTCTGCTCCGGTGTAATATCGAATCAAGAGCAAAACTTTAAATTCATTTACAGGACTTATTTATTTAACACCGGTTCATCTCCATAAGATTTTTTCTAATGTTCCCCAATTTTGTTTCAAGTGTAAGTCTAATATTGGCACGGTGATGCATATGTTCTGGAGCTGTGACATGATCAAGGTGTACTGGAAAAAAATACATTAAATTCAGTGGTGGACAGTAACGAAGTAAATGTAATTCGTTACTGTACTTAAGTAGCTTTTTTACGTATCTGTACTTTACTCAAGTATTTAAATTTTGGGAGACTTTTACTTTAACTCCACTACATTTCAAAGTCAAATATCGTACTTTTTACTGAACTACATTTTCAAAATCAGTCGTTCCTTTTTATTTATGAGTGGATAAAAACGTAACTGGTCAAACGAGCCACCAATCACAGTACAGCACGTGCGCTTTGTTTTGAACTTGTCTTGGCGGTATCTACTAAGCGCGAACCAGAGCCGTTAAATATGAGAGTTGTGAACATAGATGGTTGTGAACTTGTGACAGTGATCTCACGGCCGCGCGGTCACGTTATTCGTGTAGCTCTCAATAGTTCCAAACAAATCGCGTTGACAATGATTTTAAGCGGGACAGAGAGCAGCAGCTATTATTCCAGCAATTATCGGTAAGTATTGACGCATAATGTACATTGCTTACGTTGCCACTAAAATGACTTGCATATAATAGCTTTTTTTTCTGGGGAGTAGCCTAGCAGAAACACTGCATTAATACGTGTTTGTGTTTAATTTGAGGGAAATTGGCTGCTCCCATAACCAGGGCTGCCAACTCTCACGCGTTCAGCGTGAGACTCACGCAATTGAGCCAATTCTCACGCTCTCACGCCACACCCCCGATTTCTCACGCTGAAGTGTCAACCCGGTCGGTCAAATGCCTGAAAGATAAGTTTATCTATAGGTCAACCAGTTGAGCCATTCGTGATCGACCAGTTTTACCGCAAATTAGTTAAAATATCCTGTAATCTAGAGCGAGCGTGCATGCGAGACAGATGTGTTAAACTCCTAGCGGCGCGCTCCTAACCTCGCACGACGGCAGAGAGGTAAGCGAGCGAAAGAGCTTGCGTGTCTTTCGCAACACAACAACCATTCATTAATAGATCGGTGTGCCAAGAGTGACATTAGTCTTCACTTAGACTGAGTTAAGCAAGAGTCTTGTGACAAATTATAATAGGACATTATAGCCATAAAAAAATCAAAGTACTTGGATACTTAAGTACATTTGAAGGCAAATACTTTTGTACTTTTACTCAAGTGAATGTTTAAAGGCAGCACTTCTACTTTTACTTGAGTAATATTTTACCTTGAGTATCTTTACTTTTACTCAAGTACATGGTATGTGTACTTCGTCCACCACTGATTAAATTGTTCAGAGGATAATTGCTAAATCTTTTGCTCTATCCCCGAGTATCTATCTCCTGAATTGTAAAGCTGAATTACCATGATCTGGAATGTGTTTTACATCTTTGGAACCTACTTAACGAGAAAATGTACACTTCTGTACCTCATGTCCCTTCTGTTAATATGTGTATGAATCAAATTCCTATTTTCCATCCTTTAGAAAAACTAACTTGTGACTTACGGCGGAGGTCTAATGATTTCCGCCGTATTTGTAGCCTGACTTCGTCATACTCATATATTCTAGTCAGTATGAGAGTCTGATCCTGCTCCATAGGGTTTGATTATGAGGCGTGTCTTAACCGAACCAGGAAAAAAAAAACTCTGCACTCAATTGGATAGACCTACAACCAATCAGAGCAACGCAGTAAGTGACGTATGTTGAGCGACGCATAGTTGTCAACAGAACTCAACTGCACGCACGCTGGAAGAAGTAGTAAAATAATGAGTGTTGATCTTTTACTTGGTCCTCCATGAGTGCGACCAAAGGAGAAACCACAACGACCACAGGGCTTTCATTGCGTTCCCTCTTCTTAGGGACCATCGGAGCCAGCTGATAAAATAAACTTTTGCCGAATCCCGTAGGAAGGACGGCAAACACATCTTTCCGATCGACAAATGCCTTGATAGCAGTTCTCTGTTCATCTTTTAAAATGAATGCGCTGTCGATTTCTTTTACATCTCAATTCTCAATACATCTCAGTTCTCCAGCTGCAGTGATCTCTGAGGGAAACCAGTTCAACCCAAGCGCTCTTTGATGACGTGATGATTACGTAACTGCAGATCATCTGTCCATCATCGTATAAAGCCCGCCCTGGCAATTTGATTGGCCCGACGATTTCTGAACCGATCATAATTACTCCTCAATGGATCGAGTCCAGACCGAACTTCCCGACCAAAAAAATGTTGTGGGCATAGTTCGGCCTGGCATCCAGGCTACCGTATTTGGTCTCCTCTTAGGGTTTTCTTGAGAATGTAAGTTGAATGGCTCTGGTTGTTTTTAGTTGTTTTTTTTGCTATTACCCTTCACCCGATCCTTAAACTACCAGTTGATGGATGATTGTATATGCCGCCATGAGACACCTGTACCACGGTTTTGATATTGTAAAACTATAAAAACAATTCTTTAATAAAAAAATACAGCACTATTCAGTCAGCAAATAAATGTCCAAACAATTTTTTATTTTCATTTACCTTGGAAACAAACAGAACATCCCCTTTTGTTACAATTTGACACTATTATCTGTCTTGAACTGTTTTATGTATTTTCTTTGCACTTGTGTAAATAAACTTCAAATCCAGTATGTTTCCCCAGTCCAATAACATATGTGCATCTGTTGTCTGTAAGTGCCTCTTGCTGCATCGTTATACAACAAATTTGAACAAAACCAAACATGCAAACCACAAAGTCAGTCAGCAAGCAATTTAAACATATTTATACGTGATATTGCAGTTATGGCATCTGTAGGTGGGTTCTCACAGAGAGAAATGGTCGCTGATCGGCGGTTTCTCCACCCACTGGCCGTAGCCCTTCCTTTCCAGGTAAGACTTCAACACACTCTTTGCTTCCTGGTACGGCTTTGCCATCATCTTGACGTTCAATAAAGAACGAGATGATCAATATTAAAGCAGCAGCCATTAAGAAGAGTTATTTTTAAAGCTGGACAACTAATAAAAGTGACTTGATATTTTGTCAGTAATTGCATGCAAAAAAAAAAAGAATAAAAAAGAAATAAAATAAAAAAATCGGCAGAGTGGTTTCCAGGGTGTTGCTAGGGTGTTCTGGGTTCCCATTTGGTTATAGTCGTTTTGTGCTGGCTTTATCTTAATGTAGGACTGCACGATTAATCCAAATATGTCACAATACCAAAATTATGACTTTGATACGATACTCGACTAGAATATATTGACACCAATACTACAGCAAAAACCTAAAACAACAGGAAAAGTAAATGGGTGGACGTTATGATCAAAATCTTATTTCACGACATAAGTAATTTTATTTAACAATATCTCAAAATAGTTATTTTTGTTATTTTATTTTGACTTGGGCTCTAAAAATAAGAACAAAGATGCAAATTATAAACATTAGGAGAAATTCAGTATAAGAAAGAGTAGTTTAAACCTTTCTTACACTGTATTTCTCTTAATGTTGGTAAGAAATACTACACTGTTCATGGCTTACCACGCTTAAATCTTTGTTACAAGCACGTCCCGTTTATTCATGTTTCTTTATTGCTGTAAAGTGTCAATAACTTAAAGCAGTGCTGCACTACGCGGATATTAAAGGAGAACTCCGGCGCAAAATGAACCTTTGGTCTAATTACACATTGTTACCTAGTCAACCGTTATCTGAGATTTGTTTTCATGATTATCGAATGTAAATAGTTTTATCTCTAAAAACAGTTTAGCCTATAAAGCTAGTATAACGGTAGTATATTGGGCATAGTGTAATGACAAATAAAAATCGCTTGTTAATACCACTAACAAGGCTGAAAATAGCCCCACACTAACACGGCAGCATAATGAGGGTCCCTACCTTCAAAACCGAAGCATTGAGAACTTTGTCAGTGTCCAGACAGTTTAATAAGAAGATATTTTAAACATACAGTCAACTTCGCGTATACAGGCAGAAGCCATCTTTGAAAAACAGTCTCTACCAGTCGATCTACGAACGCCGATCCAAGCCTGCTGTTCGCGCTCACCTTATCACAACTTATAGCTCGTTCACATCTCACCAGCGCACTTGGATCGGCGTTCGTAGATCGACTGGTAGAGACTGTTTTTCAAAGATGGCTTCTGCCTGTATACGCGAAGTTGACTGTATGTTTAAAATATCTTCTTATTAAACTGTCTGGACACTGACAAAGTTCTCAATGCTTCGGTTTGAAGGTAGGGACCCTCATTATGCTACCGTGTTAGTGTGGGGCTATTTTCAGCCTTGTTAGTGGTATTAACAAGTGATTTTTATTTGTCATTACACTATGCCCAATAGGGGTGGGAGAAAAAAAATCGATCCATCGATGCATCGCGATTCTCTCTCCAACGATTCTGGATCGATTCTGAGAATTCCAGAATCGATTCTGAGCTTAGTTTTTAACCAGATGTGCGATGACGTTTAGTTTGGTTTAGAAACACCCGTATTCTGCTTGATTCCAATTCCTCACACACATACACCACTCGAACCTTCCGTAAAATAATCTTTCATAATCGCTCGGAAAGGTTGAAGCGAATTACAAGGACATTCACAGGCTTCATTGCACAGGATACGCTGTGAGAGACGCGCGCTTTCTTTGATGTTACACTTGAAGTGTGCTGTCTCGCCCTTCGGTATTTTCCTTACAAATGCTCTACGAAGTCATCATTTATGTGGTTTGGAATGCAGTGGACTTATATATTTAAAATATGAACCTCACTAACAGAAGGCTGCTTTCAATTTCAAATGCTGACGCGCGCTTTGTTTGTGAGACTGCTCGCGCATGTGGCTGTGCGACTCCGTGTAGTGGTTTAATGTACTTGTGCAAAATTAACGTAAACACAGCCAGTTATGTCTTAAGGGATTAAACGGACAGGACACACCGCATAACTTCTTTTATTTCAAAAGAGATGCGTGAGTGAATACAGCTTAATAGATCTCCCGCAGTCTATGATGTCATAGTAAAAAACAACGGTAAAGATGAAGAAAAATGACTCACAGTTCTTGAATGGAAAACGTTCAGATAATCTATAGGCTACTGAAAGCTCTTTTTGTTTATTATTTGTTATATTAGTTTAAATATCTTAACATACAACTGTTTTAATAAAAAAATATTAATTTGTAATTATTTTTAAAAAAGTACTTAATTACTTATGTAAACTAATGAATTAATAGGGGGGGGGGAGGTAGATAAAGAATCGTTCTGGAATCGGATCGTGACTCCCAGAATCGGAATCGCATCGGATCGTGAGGTGACCAAAGATTCCCACCCCTAATGCCCAATATACTAGCGTTATACTAGCTTTATAGGCTAAACTGTTTTTAGAGATAAAACTATTTACATTCGATAATCATGAAAACAAATCTCAGATAACGGTTGACTAGGTAACAATGTGTAATTAGACCAAAGGTTCATTTTGCGCCGGAGTTCTCCTTTAACATACCAGCGTAAATCATGGTTTGTTTCCTCACATTGGATAAAACCTATGGTATTTAAGACCAATTCAATAAATTAGGCCCTAGGAACTTAAAAAAATAAAAATAAATAACACATGCAATAAAATCATAAAAACTGCAATTAGATTCCCCCCCCAAATCATGCAGTGCTAGGCTAATTCAGTGCTATAGCTGAATGTAAATAAGAAAGAGTGCAGTACCTTGGCCTCCCTGTACGTGACAGCGGTGAGCAGCTCCTCTCTCTGGGCTTCTTTAGCTACCAAATTAAATCGACTCAGCATCGCTGCCTTGCAAAGACGGCTGGCCAAGGCTGGACTGCTCTTAAACGGAGAGCTGGAACAAACACACAGATATTAATTTTATTTTTATTAGCGCTATGTGATGAGAATCTTTAGGCAACTCACGATTCCATCCGATTCTGATTCCGGGACTTAAAGGGTTAGTTCACCCCAAAAATGTAAACTCTTGTCAGTAATTACTCTCCCTCATGTTGTTAAACCCCGTAAGACTTTCGTTCATCTTCGGGACACAAATTAAGATATTTTAGATTAAATCTGAAAGCTGGATCACTCCTCCATAGGCTTCTTAAGGGATCAAAACTGGCCGGCCCAAAAGTTATGAAAGACATCGTTAAAATAGTCCGAGTGACGACAGCGGCTCAACCTTAAGTTTATCAAGCGATGAGAATACTTTTTGTGTGCAAAAACGAACAAAAATAACGACTTAATTCAACTATTCCTTTCCTTCTCTGTACGGCCGTGATATTTCACGTAGTGAAACTACGCAAAGCTTCTAGGTTGTACGTCACGGATCACACACATGACCAGCGTCGGCCAATAATGAGCCTGCGTGTGACGTACAACACAGAAACTATGCGCAATATCACTACGTGAAATATCACGGCCCACGGAGAAGGAAAGGAATAGCGGACTCTCCTGCTTCACTCCACCTCTCCTTCCCCGCTTCCTCGTCTGAGATTTCCGCTGGTAATCACGGCCCAGCCCACGTTGTCACGGTATCAACTCTCTGCAGTTATCCAAGTTCGGTGCTGGATAATCCATATTTCGAAGAAGCAGCAGGTCGTCCCGGTTGTACCACAGAATTTCGACCCCATAGCTCCCAGATAACGCCCAGAGCAGCAGCAGCATCAGCTCGCACTTCCTCATCATGAAAAGTGTACTTTACAAGCTTTGATCTCACTATAATAATGATGTCCAGAAAGGGCAAACATTCATAGAAACCGTGATATTACTAATTTAGACACTTGCACTCGGGAACACCTAAATAACTAGATAAACTTAACACGCAGCGAGACGCTCTCCACCTGTCGCCATTACAGCGTCAGCGCAATCATGTCCACGTTTTCATTTCATATTTTGGCATGATAAATATGTCAAATATCGATCAAGAATCGATCTTTTTTCCCTATGTATTTCTGCAAACATTGAACGAAATCTGATTGACGTTTGTCTTATTAGTAGTCTTCTCCACTAGATGTATCCTCTTATTTACCTAGCGCGTTGTTACAGCGGGATCCTGTCCTTCATGCAGTGTTTAACATGGCATGTTTATCATTTGCACGCGTTTTCAATCCTTGCCAATTTAAGCATTCAAGCGACAGAACTCCCGTGTGCTGTGTGGAAAGTTTTGTGCGTGCACACACCAGAAGCACACATAGCTGCACATCTCAGACAGCGTGCAAATAATAAAATGAATTCTCTTTCACGTCTCCTTGTGCTTAAATGGACATATCTGAAAATGCCCGCCTTCGTGAGTATCCAAAGTATACAGTTCGGTTATGGCCTAAAGTGAACAATAGAGAGAGAACGCATTTGCTTTGTAGTTTAATTATTTGTTCATTTTTTATTAATGACTGTTTACTTGTTTATTAATTATTTTTTTTTATATATATATTAGTAGTTTTAGCTCTGCTATTGAAATTGGAATTGAGAATTGTTAAATTTCACTGGTATCTTAAATTTTGGGTGGCATAACCTTATTTATTATACAATACAAGGATAAATGGGTGAAAAACAACAAAAACAAGAACTATTTTATGAATTTATTACTTTCTTTGTGTTGGGGCCAGTAAAAATTGAATCAATGAAATCAGTGCAGTGTTTCCCCTACAATGTATTTAGCAGCGGCGCAGCGCCGCCACTGGATTTTCAGCGCCGCTGCAAAACCTTCACATGATCAGTAATATCACGACCTTCACTTACACACCTAAAAACACTGAGACATGGCGACCGCCGGCGCTGCTAATGCGGTGGCTCTGAATCCACTTGTTGACAAGAAAGGAGGAAAGAGCCACATATGGAAATATTTTCGATTAGGCTAATGTCATGTTGCCATAAGGGGCCGTTCACATAGCGCGTTTTTCTGCGCGTGCAAATTCGTTATTTCAAATGTAGGCGCATGGGAAGCGCGCTCGTTTTTTCCAGGCCGCCTCCGTTCATGGTTGCATTGCAACGACAGACGCAAGCGCTTTTGGAAAGGAGAAATAGGCGCTCTCCATGAGGACGAGGAAGAATCAGCAAAGAATTAATTGATTTCTAGCCCTTGCATTAGCTTTACTACTAGATATATTTATGGAGATGAGAAATAAAAAGCCGCACTGTACAGCTATGATCAGCTGTTCGGCCAAGCTTTCGATATTGTTACGGAAAGGCCGAAGCTGATCAGTTGGTTTTTGTCACATGGCCTGTTGAGATGAGATGTTTTCATCTCGCCACGTGCGCCTACAATTGAAATAACGAATTTGTGCGCAAAAAACGCGATATTTGAACGGCCCCTAAAGTGGACTCGGGTGCGGTTGTATCGGGGTAGTTTTGCGAGTAGGAGTACATGAGCACAGTATTGGACCGACACCCGAGTAGGCTACTGTTTAACTCATTATTAGTCCATCAGAAAAGCAATTGTAGGCTTATTCTTGGCTGGATAACTCTTAGCAGGTTTAAAAAGCCTTTTAAAATTAAATATGAACACAGTTTTGGATTAAATAAAAGTACAGTCAAGTCAAATAAAACACGTTTTATCTCCTGTATTGTTTGGTAACACTACAATAAGACACCATTCATTAACATTACTTAATGCGTTATCTATCAACACATTGAGTGAACAATATATGAATTAATTATTTACAACATGAATTAATGTTTGTAAATGTTATTTAATACAAACACTTGATTGTTCATGTTTGTTCACTTCATTCATTGTGCATTAAATAATGTTAACATAAAACTTTTGATAGAAAAATTAAGGTGTTCACAGATTGGGTGTGGCCTTTGCCATTAAGATAAAATTTTCAATAAAATCTAAATGATCTTTTTCTGAGTTGTGCCATTTCATTTTTCCCCTATCAATATCTACCTTATAGCTGAAAATTAACACAAAACAAAAAAGTGAAACATCCTGTCTAAAATTATAAAATGAAGGTTTCTGTTTGTGACCAGTTCAAGGTACGTGCTGCAATAATCATGCCTTGAATCTGTTGATGGTATGTCATATTTGTATGTCTCAAAATGTCCATTCCACAAAACTTGCCAGAAGTCATGGTTTAAGTCATGGGTTATTTTTAAAAACAAATTCTTCCGGAGGTACATGCCCCCGGACCCCCCCACGCGCGACTTGGTAACATCCTCCAGCACGTGACAGCACCGCTGCTGGAAAATATTCTAGGGGAAACACTGCAGTGAATCGAAAATCAAATCCAATTGAGATTTTGTGAATTGGAATCGAATCGGGACATCTGAATCAATACCCAGTAGGGGTGGAACGGTACACAGAAGTCACGGTTCGGTTCATACCTCGGTTCAGACATCACGGTTCGGTACGATTTCGGTACAATGGAGTGAATAGCAAAACAAAAAGGCAGAAGGCTTTTTTATAAATGTCTTAAGCCTTGTATTTTTTATATACGTTTTATTAATAAAGGCATAGAACCAGTTTATTTGTAGTGCACCGACAGTAGTTTTATATAATTAGTTTATTAATTAAATTATTAAAAAGACGAAAAGACCATGAGATATGTTTGGTAATTGTACCTGAATGAATTTAAAATTAATTTGCTATTTCAGATCAATATATTTGTTTTCCTTCATTTTAATTAACCCTAACTTTATTCTCATCTGAATGATAAATAATTGATTTCCGTATAAAATAATACTACCATTAAAAACTTTTGTTAACAGTTGTAGGTTACAGTTTGACATGAGTTTAGAGTGTGACAAAAGCACAATGTTGTGTTTTATTGCAAGTGTACACAAATATAAGTAAACAATTTGCCGTTTTAATGATGTCCTGTATGAAAAAAATGACGGAGTATGTTTTTATGTTACCACTGTTCGATCGCCCGTGCCTCTGTCACACACACACACACACTATTCAATCGCGCGATTCGCGCCCGCGCCTCTCTCTCTCTCTCGCACGCGCACGCACACACACACACTCTGTTCGATAGCGCGATTTGCGCCCGCGCGTCTCTCTCTCTCTCTCTCTCTCTCTCTCTCTCTCTCTCTCTCTCTCTCTCTCTCTCTCTCTCTCTCTCTCTCTCTCTCTCTCTCTCTCTCTCTCTCTCTCTCTCTCTCTCTCTCTCTCTCTCTCTCTCTCTCTCTCTCTCTCTCTCTCTCTCTCTCTCTCTCTCACACACACACACACACTCCAGCATTGCAATCTTGATCGCAGCCTGTTCATTGCTGCGTTCACAGTCACACCAAAAGCGAATAGAGCGAAATTTATCGCTATTTAAGAGGGTTTTTTTTTTATTTGTACCGTGTATTCTCGGTGCAAATTCGTGCACCGAACCGTGACGCCCGTACCGTTTCGGTTCAATACGAATACATGTACCGTTCCACCCCTAATACCCAGCCCTAATGAGAATAACCAATAAGAAGCATAAAACATCTGGATGCATTAAAGTCATGAGAAGCATATGGCACTCACTCTTCGGTAGACTTTCCCTCCAGAGCACTGACCATCTCCATCATAAGGTCTCCTTGGCTCCAGTTAAGACTAAGGGACCTCTGGGTAGGGTGTGTGTCTGGAGGCATGGCCGAGGACACCAGGCTGATGTGTGGCCGGTAGACGCAGTAGTACAAGGGAAGTGCTGAGGTGATGCCATCAACACGCTGGTTCACGGCCATCTCTATACCACGAGTGTCACTGCAGCTGCCGTCACCTGAGCACATCAAGGATACCAGGAACAAACTGCATTAACAGCACCTGGACTAATGGTTTTTATTTTTTGATTTATTTTTTAGGGGTGTGACGATACCCTCATGTCACGATTCCATACATATCACGATACTGAACTCACGATACGATATTATTGCGATACTCCAAGACATAGTAAAAGGTTAACAAAAAATGTACTGTTGATTAAAATGCTAAATATGATATTAAATTGTGGTTTTAAATGAATATGCTTGCACTCTGTCACTGACTAGATACATTTAAAATAAATGTAGGCCACTTTTTACTGGTAACATAAGACATTTGGCATTATTAGGACCCACAAATATTCCCCCATTGCATTATTATACATTATAATCAACATTATATATAGTAGTTTAAAGGCACACTGCGGAACTTTTGGCCACTAGTGGCGCTCGACCTGTAACTTTCACGTCTAGCGTCCCTAGAGGCCACAAGCTCCGCAGCACTGTCGCAAAAGTCAACAAAAAGTCAACCGGTCCGCCCATAGACAGTGGGTCAGCCTCCCGTGTCTTTAGATTGTGTGTGCTTGCAGTGTTTGAGGCGGGCAGCCTGGCCGCGCTCGATTCCCTTATAGCAGTCTGCTGAGAGAGAGCGAGCGGCTTAGTGCTAACATGTCTGTGAGTGAATGTGGGCGCGGGACGGCGGGCACATTTACTGCACTAAAATCACCGTCGGCCTGAGCTGACTGTAACTTATGTGTGTTGGTTTCGTTTTACAGAAACCGTGGGACATGTTGTGTGTAGTGTTTGTGGGCACTGAGTCGTGGGAACGTTCACTACATTTAATGTACATTTGACATGAGTCGATTTTATTTGTGCGAGCCCTGCACTGTGGCGGGCTGTGTTTGTGTGTAGAAATGAACAATGGGCTGTGGGCATTTTATTACACTCATAACACCATCGGCTGTGGCCGGAATACCAGAAAATACTACACTGCTTATATGATTTATCTGTGTCACCTTGGAAACGGCATTTGTGTGCAGGCAAGCGTTAGCATCGGTCGGGCACCCATCCTCCTCCTGTAGCTCACGCCAGCGAGCGAACGCTGGACCAATGGTGATCCTCGTCCTGGCTTTTCATTTGTCACTATGCCTTTTTCTTTTTTTTAGTGTCCTCTGACAAAACCTTTGCCTTCTTCCTTGTAGCTGTTGGTTCGGCCATGACGAAAACATACAGACGGCAATCAAACGCGAGTTGAGCACTCACGTCAGAATCTGAGGAAGTTGTGGGTGGTGGGGGAAGTGACGTATGCCGTAAAGCGGTCGAATTTTGTAGTTCTTTTTGTGCTCGGGTTCCTACCCGAACCCCGAAGTTACATATTGCTAGGAAAAGCGATACAGACACCTTCAGGCTTCGGCAGACGTGTCATTCAACCTATTGTAAGTCGATGTACCATCTCAATGGGTTTTGGTAATATATTATAAAGGTTGAAAAGTTCCACAGTGTGCCTTTAATGTAGTCTAAAACTTTTTTTTGTATTGCGATATATTGTGGCACGATATTAGCCTGGGAAAACCCAGACAACTTCCGGCAAATTTAGATTTGCTCTGAAAGCTAGTCTGGCAAAGAGCTCATTCAAGCCCATTTCCAATCCGCCGAAATCGAGGCACCAATCAGAAGCGTCGGGGCGGGCTTTACAGGATGACGACAGCGCTGGGATTTTGAAGCAGATTTTGTAGCCGACATTACAAAGATGGATGCCGCCGTCGAACATCACTCGTTCCAATCAGCTATCGCGTCTGTTTTAAGCCATTTGAACGTTTCCTTTTAGTTAAAAACCGAGCAAAGAACAACACTCGGAGATGTGTCTCCGCCGCTCTGCATACGTCATCTCCTTCATCGCTCTGATTGGTTTAGGTCTATCCGCGACGTCCGTTGGTGACGCCCCTCTGGAAATGATTTGTCTATGACGCTTTGCCAGACCATAACTCAGTTACAACTGAGAATGGTCTGGTTTTAACCAGGCTAGCACGATATATTATTACACCCCTATTATTTTTTAAAGAGGACCTATTATGCTTTTTCACGTGTTTATCTTTCTTTACTGTGTAATGTTGTTTAAGGATGAAAAAGCTCTGCAAAGATACAAAGTCCCTCCAGCGCGAGTTCTTCTCTATATCAGTGCGTGACGTTCCTGTTTCCCTCAAACGCCTCCCATTGTAGTCTTGAGTTTTCTTCTGGGAACGAACACTAATATACCGTAAACTGTCTGCTGTCAACAGAAGAGGCTTTAAAGGGGTCAGAAATCCAAATTCCCTTGATCTTATAACATATATAAGAGGTCATTGTACTAGAAAAAACATTTTATTACACTGTCACTATCGCTGTTATTACAGATAGTTTGACCTTTCCTGAGTATGTATGCGTTTTTAACCTAAATCACAAAATAGTCCATCTATGAAGGATGTAGGCTGTCAAACATTTATAATAAACTGTTGGCTTTTGGCCAATCATATCAGTGGTACTTCCGAGTCTACAATCAGCCACGCCTATTTAAACCATGTGTTTCGATGAGGGGGGTCAAAACAGGACAAAAAATAGCCTATTACTTCTAAATTAAGATTTATTTATTTTTTATGTAAAAACCTTGGTATCATTATAAGTGGACCAAAATAAAATAAAAAGGCAGTTCATGACAGTTTAAGGGCTCACTGCGGTTCTATGCCGAAAAGCTTGATGGTTAAATGTTTGAAAATGAATTAAGAGAGCAAAATATTAGTATTGTAATTTTGCAGATACATTGTAAAATAAAATTATTGTTATATATTTTTTTAAATACTCTTTTTTATTTTACAGTGAAACACTGCAATATTAATTAGGGCTGTCAATGTGAACACGTTAAAGCATGCGATTATTTCAAAATAATGGCAATAATTGTTAAAATATTATAACACAAATAAATTACTGAAGCACATTTAAATGCATCATTAAAGTAATATACGTCACGCAGTTAGATGATCTTGGGAATCCGGCGTTTATCACACTGAGCATGATCTGCAATGGCGCAAGCATCTGTAACCCTGGTATGTGGAAATTTCTATTCTAACCCTTTAGTCCGGGAAAATGTTCCATCCAATAATCCAGTAATTAAAGTTTTGATGGATGAGGATTGCAATCAAGGTAAAGACAATTGCAGTGACATACCGGAGTCGTACAGTATGCAGTGCACTGTGTGTGTGTATCGATGCACTGATTGCTCTTTTTATTTATGCACCTTAAGACACGTTTCACTATATACACGTTGTTTCCACACACATTCAGGATAGTGTTTTTATCTGTCATGTTTATGTCATGTTGCTGTGTTTAGTAATTCTGAATGGATCCGTGTCTGTAGTAGGCTTTTTTGGGGGGCATTTCAATGTGGTCCTGTTCAGTATCGCAACTTGACTTGTCTAAAATGTAAACACGGTCTTTGCTGTTGCACCGTACACATAATGTATACTGAATTCTGGAAAGATTGTATTAATGGGTGCTTTGGTGTGCATACATTTATTAATTATATGGACTTCTTATATAATTTGGTTATTTGGTGTCCTTTTGGAGTCTTTTTTGGAAAGTCGAACGTCGAAATGAAAACCACCATTCTGATGCTGGATATAGCAAATGATGACAAAATGAACGTGTTAAACAAGATAAATGGTGGATGCTTAATTTCTTGATAAGTGTGTGATTAATCGCATTTCAAAATTGTAATTTATTGACAGCTGATATATTTCAGTGCTAGTCTCAGCATAAAAAGTATGAGAGAAGGGGTTTCTTTTTTCTGCAAGAATGTACAACATCCATTTTTCTTATCATATACCATTAGACTAGAATGTGATACATTATTCTGTATGTATTACATTCCTTAAGGGGGTCATATAATGGTGCATGCACTTTTACAAGTTGATTGTACTGAAATGTGTGTTGGCAGTGCCTGTACACAACCATCATATAATGATAAAAATCCATCCAGTGGTTTTGTTTTAATCTCCTTATATGTTTTCCCCTGCCTCAAATCGAGCCGTTCGACCGTGTGACGTCACACGCTCGGAAGCCCCTCCCACGATTGTTGATTGACAGGAGCGTCTCAACACAGACCCGCCCTCGCGGGTGAGATCAGCTCCATGAGAGAGCTGTCAATCATAGTCTGCGCGGACCGGCGCGGTCATTGTTGATATGCTGGAGCACTGTCTATGAGCAGAATGGCGTCTAAGCGATTGTGGTGTTCTGTTCTTGGGTGTAATAACGAACACAGTCATTTTAATGTTCCTAAATCCGAACCGCTGAAGACGCAGTGGCTGAGTTTGTTTTCGAAGGGAATATTCCCCACGAGCAACGTCAATGCTTTCATATTTGCGCGAATCATTTCTCACCAGACTGCTTTATAGACGAGGATCAGTATAAAGCTGGATTTGCTAAGCTGCTGCTCATGAAAAATGGATCGGTAGCTGCTACCAGATATTCGTGTTCCTGCTGAATCTCCAGAAGAACGGAAGTGAGTGTAACGTTTTATTAAACTTTATATTAATATATTAATCTTTGCAAATCGCTAGCTGCACGCTTCACAATGAATGCGTCTAAGGTTTACACTCAGGGTACATTACGGCATGTTTTCTATGTATGACGTTCTCAATATAATTCATAATCCCACGTTTATACTGAACAACGCGTTATGGTTATTGAGTTACAAATGCGCCAGAGCTCTGGTGTACGCACAGAACAGAGAGGCGGAGTCAGCAAAGCTCATTATCATTTAAAGTCATATGCACTGAAACGGCGTGCTGAAAACAGAGCTGTTTTTGACCAGGTAAAATAAGTGTTTTCTTACAATACTAATGAGAATTTTTAATTAAAGTATATTACAAACTTTTAATTTAGACCCTAAAGAATCATATTAGCTTGTACAAAAATGGCATTATATGACCCCTTTAACAATGGTTCAATCTGGTGAAATGTATATCTCATTGGTCCATACTGTGATGCTCCCCTCATATTCAGTCTATATATGACAAATAAAAATTTGACTTGTGCAATCTCCTTCAGCGCTGGGTAAATGTTCATTCAACCACTAATTGATAGGGGTGTAACGATACACAAACCTGACGGTTCGGTTCGTCCCACGGTTTTGAGGTCTCGGTTCGGTTCGGTTCATTTCGGTGGGGTGGGGGGGGTTTAGAAAGCTAAAATTGCTTTTGTTATTTATTAAACAGTGCTTTAATGAACAAATTGTGTCCTTGTCTTTAAATTAATTCAATTACAAGTAAACGTTTCTCAAGGATAACAAAATTATCTGCTAATGCTGTAAACTACAGGCCTTACTTGCACATTACTATAACATTAAAGCTTAACAACAGAGCCTAGACTTTTAGCCTAAATGATATAATAATAATCAACACTCAAATAACAAATTGTATGAAAACATGTAAACTGCACATAAGGCAATTTTTGCATTAACATGTTTTTACTCTAATTTGTTATTGTTATATAATAATTTACACAGTTGTTGTTATTTTCATGACAACTATTTTAAACATACATTAAATAATCAAGATATCATAAACAGGTTAAGTAAAATATAATATATAGGCTAATATATGGCATTTATTTAGTGAAAGAGTTAGCAAACCAGCAAGCTGTGGACACTGAATGACTTGCCTGAGGTAAATATAAAGCTAAGTGAAAAACTAAGCGTTTTATTGACGTATTTCCACTGTTGAAACACTGATTGAGTGTTTACACGAGTTATGATGCCTTTCAGTAAGTATACTGTATCTTTCAACATACCTTCGGGTGTCCATTCATGTTTATTCTGTAACTGAGGAAGAGATGATCCGCATGCATACAGTGATATCTGTCACGCCACATCTAAGAGCGCCAAAACGGCATTTATTGTTTGCATTTCGTGATCAAATAGACATAATTTGAAAGATTACACCTTGCTTATTATCAAAAGTAACAAAACACTGAGCTTTTTGCGATTATATGTGGTTAATGGTGGTTAGGCAACAGCCCTGTATTCGTTGTACACATAACACATGAGGTGCAATGAGCCGGGGCTGGGCGGGGCAGCAGGGGGCGAGGCGTGTTCGGTTCGCCATGAGAGTATCGCGATACGTATCGTGGGTGGTGTATCGCGGTTTTTCGGTTCGGTTCAAATATCGTTACACCCCTACTAATTGAGATACTGAAATAAGGCACATCGGGACCGAAATCTAACAACAGTCCTAGGCCTATCGCGATTATCAATATATCGACTTATCGCACGATGCATATGACCTGACCTCGATATTTTTTGGTGACGCGATATATTGCCAATTATGTTCACATTTTGCCATTCGCGCTGTCATCTTGTCGGCTCTCTGTGTCGGAAGTGAAAGCGGGGCTCTTTTTTATTCACAGATCGGACATTGACAAGCGTTAGTGTTTTCTTGACAACTACAGACAGTTTGGAAGAATAAATCCAAATTAAAAGTCGCAATCCACTGTTCCGGTACATATATAGACCTCACAGTGCGAAATGGTGCACGCTCACAGCTAGTGTTGTTTCCCACGGGACGCGGCAGTCGCGAGTGTTTAATTCATTTTCACAGAGAACGCGTTTTTTCCCCTATTGTCTATGTAAACGGACATGTTTGATTGTTGCACTCACGGCTTTTGCAGCTCAAGTTAAAAGAAGTAAAAATTGTAAAAAAAAAAAAAAAAAAAAACACGCCTCTAGAAAAATCTGTAGAAGGAAAAACTGTGCATTTGCAGGGGGGTTTTCTACTTGTTACTTGTGCACTTTTTGTTAGAAAATGTTTTTTTTTCATGTAGGATATTTATTCTTAATAATTAATAGAATTATTAACAATAAGATAGTTTATTACAATTATTTCTGGGACAATATATCGGCCAAAAAAAATGTGTTATCGTGACAGGCCTAACCAGCCCTAATATTATTATTTTTTTATTTCGTTAATTTTTTTGACCTAATAATTAATAAAAAAATAATAAAATTAAAATGTTTATGTTGGTATATATTACTATATCATTTAAATTTTATATAAACAAATTTTATTTCAGTAATTGTTCAGCATATTTATTTGACAATTATTAAATTAGAAATAAAAAAATGAAATTGAATTATATGGAAAAGATCATTTGAACTTTATTACTGAAAATTGTTAACTGTAAACTGTAAAAGCAGTGCACTCAGTAATCAGTAATCACTAAGAAGAATACATTTTCAAATGAAGACAAGTATAGCACTAATTTTACATAAAGAACCAAGTGAATATGACATGAATACGACATAGCAGCCAACTGGATACAGCGAAGCAGATTTAAATCGTTGATCGTGTCGCTTTCAAAATAAAAGTCCTACTTCCGACACATTGGCCAACCAGAAAAACATACCGCCTGATGCGATAATTAAAAAATGCCAATCATCCAATATATCAGCCTTGGCTATTTATCAGTCGACCCTAGCCTGGATTGTTCGTCGTTGGGCTTTACTCTTACTTACCAATGAAGATGCTGCTCACGTAGACTGGCTCAATGAAGTGGCTCAGTAGCGCCCCCTGGAAGCCCAACACCTGCCACTGCATGATCTTATCGGTGGCGGACATACTGACGACATGCGAGCCCATCTGCTCGTACGAGCTGGAGAACTTGGAGAAGACCTTCCCTTCCACCACCACATGAAGGCCGATCTGATTATTCACCTCCCATGCAGAGATGGACAGAGGATTGAGGCGGCTAGAAAACAAAGGACAACAACTGTGATTTAGTTTAACTAATTCGTACAATTTGTATACCTGATTTCATTTTTGTGAAATGTTTTGCATTCAAAGTTTATGTTTGTGCTATATTTCTTCAAGATAAATGCCACAATGCGTGCATGCACAAATGAGGAATAAAAAAAAGCTCACGCTCGACCAATTAAAAAGAAAATGTTAGATTTTAACCCTATAAAGCCCGTTTCATATTTGATTTGAAAATTTCTTAGGCCTGTAAATGATCTATAAAGCTATAAATCCTGTTGCACAAAATCTACTACATGCTTCTTGTATTGTTTTTTTTTTTATTCTACAAACTTCCACCTTCAGCTCGTGGTTCACGTGTCTTTTTGCTGTAAAACAATAACTTTTATATGGTTAGTAATAGTAATATATTAAGATGAGCATTCACTGGACTGAAGCAACTTAGGTTTACTTGATTATCCATACATTTATTTCTAGAAAAGTCATGTGTAAATGTGAGTATCAAATATAATCATCAGGTTTATTTGTTCATCTCTCAATCATCATTGTATTGCATTATGTTTAAAAAACTATAGAGATTTGATCATACAACTAAACATTTAAATATCATCTTACCAAGACATTGTCAGATATAGAGTGACGACATTTTATTTAAGTATCTGCTATACTGTTATAAAGATGCACTTACATTACAAGCATCATAATTTCATCTTACCTTATGGCCATATAAATATCAGCATCTGCACCAAATTGCATATCTTTTCTCATTTTGTGCCTCTGAATAAAATTGAGCTGTTTTTTCCTCCTCTAGTTTGAGCTCCATATTCTCACTATATCATATGATACTGAACGAAAAACAAATGTGCAAACTTTTTCTTTTAGATTTTGTCTTTCATATGATGTCAGGCTTTACAGGGTTAAAGAAGAGCAGGATACTGGGCCTTCATCAGACCTGACACTTCATTTACAGGTGAAACTCGAAAAATTTGAATATCGTGCAAAAGTTATTTCAGTGATTCAACTTAAAAGGTGAAACTAATATATTATATAGACTCATTACATGCAAAGTGAGATATTTCAAGCCTTTATTTGTTATAATTTTGATGATTATGGATTACAGCTTATGAAAACCTTTTCACAATATTCTTATTTTGAATTTGGGGTTCATAAGCTGTAAGCCATAATCATCAAAATTATAACAAATAAAGGCTTGAAATATCTCACTTTGCATGTAATGAGTCTATATAATATATTAGTTTCACCTTTTAAGTTGAATCACTGAAATAAATGAACTTTTGCACGATATTCTAATTTTTCGAGTTTCACATACAGAGTGAATTTTGCATCTTCTCTCCTTTATGTCTATGTAGATGTATGTGTGTGTGTGAGTGTGTGTACAGTTGAGAAGGTATCTGTGCTGCTCCTTTGGGCAGTTGGCTCAGGTACAGGTGTAGATTGATGTGATTTTTGAAGCTGAGGAGCTTCGTGGTCTGGTCCTGCTGAAAGATGGACTTCTCCTCCAGAGCAGTATTCTTACTGAAGAACAGCAACAGATTCCTATACAGAAACCTATGGCACATTCAAAAGACATTTTAAATTCCAATCATCTGTGCTTTAAACAGTCCTTTCAGAAAAACAGAGTTTTTTTGTGATTGTTGGGGGCAAAAATCCTTGATTATGCGTCCCGTTTTCTTTAAAAATGCGATGGAATATGCGGGATATTTATGCAATTTTATGCGATGAAATTGCGGGAACTTGCAAAAACTGTGGTTTGATGAGGCTACTACCTTAATGTAAAGAGTCATTTCTTATTACTTCCTATGATAAGCAAGCATATACATCACAGAAAGTGCTGGGAATATTTAAAGGTGACCTATAATTCAAAATTGAATTTACCTTGGTATAGTCAAATAACAAGAGTTCAGTGCATGGACATGACATAGAGTGAATCTCAAACTGGACTGTTTTCGCATTCTCATTTAATTCACGTTTATGAAAAACACCCCTGAAAAACGGTCGGTTCTCCACACAATACCGACTGTGACGCAATAGTCGGGATCATTAATATGTACGCCTCCAAATATTTGCATAATGCCAGCCCTCAATGCCAGGCGGAACTGCGCAGCCGAAGCATGGCAGTTGCTCAGTGTGGATGTACACATGAACACAAAAGTATTTTTTAGTTCCTTCATCTGAGCCTCTGAAGAAACAATGGGTTAATTTTATTTTCTCTGGAAATTTCCAAACATTTCACCGAGTGTTTCGTCAACTTGGGCCAATACAGAGCTGGCCTCGGATCGAGCTACCAAGCTGATGTGTAATTGTTCAAGTTCAGACAGGTAATCTTTCTCTCAAAATCGTTCAATACTGTTTATGCATCAGTAAGTCAAGCCAGTGACTAAAATATCAGCTTCACATCGTTTCTTTTAGTAGGATGAAAATAATCGTATTTAAATTGTGAACAAATTATATACAGAAAGCGATCAAAGAACAATCTTTCCACACAGCGCGAGTTTATCTGGACACTTGCCAAACTCGTTATGAAATCAATGACGCACGTTACTGCACAACGAAGCTCTTACTGTATTTACATCATCGTGTTTGCATTGGTGAAAGCAGAGAGAGTGCAGAAACTGCTTTGCAATGATTAGATCTTCATTCTCGCGATCAACACACTGTCATCTGCTCAATGCTCATCACGGCAACATTTTATGTGATGGGAATAGATCTAAATACTTTAAAAACATCTCACGATTCGTTAATCTCGATAGCTGTTATAGTAAAAACGTATAATAGCAGTAGTAAAAGTATTCGGGAGAGAGTTTCACATGTAATGCGTTGCTATTTCATATGCAAGCATGTCAGCCAATCACAGCAGTGGCCGCGGTTACACTGAATCCCACAGCCAATCACAGCAGTGGCCGCGGTTACACTGAATCCCACAGCAGACACGCCCCTTCAAACAGAGTGTTCAAATCAGAGGCTAAAAGCAGGCTAGGAAAAATGCCATTTATTTCTAAATTATGAATATTTTTTATCTAAAAAACATACTAACATTATAAGGGTAACCCAGGAAACATTATAAAATAATAAAAAAATACATTCTAGGGCACCTTTCAGTTCTCATCTTGTTTTATTTCAGACCTAAATAAATACATCAAACTTATAAAACAAACAAGTTCTGTAGCTTTACAAAAGGAATATGCTACAACTTCTGTAAAAATGAATAAATAAAATATTTAAAAAATAAAGTGTGCTCCTGTTTTACAGCTTTTCGATGATGTTCCCGTCGCGTAATTATGTCACTTCATAACGTTCCCATGCGAACGGGGGGAAACGGCTGCTCTCATGTGAAGCAAACTTTTTTCCAACGAAAATGCGACGATTATGAAATCATGCAAGCCCTGCATATCTTGCACGGGAATCGGCAATTTATGTGGCGAAAGTGCGGCGTATTTGAAAAAATGCGACCCCTGCATAAATATACGGACTTTGGCTGAATATGCACTGAATCATGCGCTCGCATAATCGCGTTTAAATCAAATACAGACTAATTAATGAACTTATATTTAGCTAAATAGGTTATCTGTAGAGGAGTCAAAATGTTTGCTTTGGATGGGATAATCATATAAACTCCAAGGCACTTTCTTTAGAAAGATTATGGCTTGGTCATCTTAAACCTTTAAACACGTTTCGGCATACAAGCCTTCATCATGGAGTCAAGTTATATTTGGCTATTTCGAGTTTGGTTGACCAACAGAAGTGTTTCTTCTAGCATTTAAGCAAAAAGCCTTCAGTTTACAAGGTTTTTTGATCAAGAGACATGCATTTATGACACACAAACCTTTGACTGGTAGGATAAACAAAAAGCAAACCACAGCTTTTTGGACAGTGCAAGATATTCTCTGAACTGGCCATCAAAGAGATGATTAATATGAACATCAATGCTGAAAATCCATGTACCTCATTAGTGATCTCCGGGCAGTTACTACTGCGTGTGAATCATGCAGGATTCGTCCTGTCGGTGCTGGACTGGCTTTGGTATTAGAACCGCCAGTACCAAGAGCAACAACCTCACATCCTGTGGCTGCAGACGAAACACAGGACAGTATGGATTATAATTATTCAACCACAGACTGACAAGAACCGCATTTTAAAATGAGTCAGATGATACATTGCAAAATCTCCATCTACAAGTGGTGGTTGCATTTTTTTAGGGGTGAGTTACGCACCAGAGACCTCTTCTGCTTTCTTCAACACATATTTCTTCAGTGTGTAATGTTGATGTTTGAGCATGAAAAAGCTCTGCAAAGTCACACAGTTCTTCTCTATATCAGTGTCAGTGTTTCTGAACTCCATTGTAGTCTTGAGTTTCTTCCGGGAACGAACACGTCACAATATTCCTCATTTAAATAATTCATACGCAGAATAATAATAAAGGGGCGGGGCCTGGTTGAGTTAGTTAGTAATGTGTTAAACTGGCGGTTATGGGAAGGGGCGGGACATTTCCCAAACACACTCGAAGCGCTCGACCAATCACAACACACTGCTCCAGCCGACCAATCAGAGCACAGTGTGCTTTTCAGAAGGAGGGGCTTCATAGAGACAGGAACTAAACCAGGGATGGCTAACTTTAAACATGACAGCCTTTAAATATCTGGACCATAATATACCCTGATGATACATTTTAAAACATTTGAAAGGTGAGTCACGTATATAAATTAGAGCATAGTATGTGCATGCTAATGTGAACCTTCACCAAGATGAGCAAAAAGAAACGAAAAATTGACAATGAAAGAATATCTTTTTACCGAGTTCAATATGTTTAGTTAGTTTGGGAACGCAATCTACAATTAAAGACTTTAATTGACAATGTCATTACACCAATGCACACAAAGAGAGAAGTATGAAAGATACAGCGGCGGTGACGCCAGAGTTGTTCTCACATCTCAGCTTTAAAAGGTCAAATACATCATCTACAAAACATTTTTGCCAAATGCAGGACAGAAATGTATGCATAATGTTCTTTAATGCTTATATTTTTATTCATGGTAAAATGTAATTTTGAAGAAAAGCCAGGAACTCACACCTCGCCAAACGAGGTGCATAGACCAAAAACTCAAATTAGGGAAACACTTCAAAAAAGCCTGCACACTAACAATAAAAGAGAACCACCAATTGCAAGATTAAAAACCACTGCTTTTCTGAAAAATGTGGCGAACAATTTGGTCACATGTGACCTATTTAATCATGTGACTCCTTATATTAAGATGGCTCCAGCACTGAGTATTGTTAACTAGGCATTGAGAAAGGTGACGTGACCGAAACGTTTGCCACTTTTCCATTAAAGCAGTGGTTGTTATCTCACAATTGGTGGTTTCCCTTCATCGTGGCACCACTTTCAAACAAACCCATCAAAACACAGGTAGCATTCAGGCAAATCTAACTGCCATTTGAGAGTGTCTCCCAATTCCCTTCCTTTTACTGTAAATGTTTCCAAAAATAGCTTGTCAACACCCATGACCTCACGGCTTCCTTGACCATTTTGCTTGTCAAATATCCTGTGGATGTTAATACGTACCTATATCATTAAGAATCCTCCAACATTTCCTGTTTTAGTTTGTTTGGTTAGGTTAATTTCATCAAACGAATGAATAATGATTAAAGGGCCAAAGGAAATCACACCATTGTTGGCTTTACTAAGAGATTAACTCTGGAAATTCCAATCTGCCTACACACATCTTTAAGTGCCCCCATGATATTACAAATGCAACAAACAGGTGCCATTTGTTTAAAATATCACATACGACTATGTTAATTCTAGAAATAAACACTAGACGTCTCCATTTCATAAAGCTCTAATTATATTTAATGTCAACAGTTCCCATAATGTTCTGCCGTAAGTGCTATTTCCCGAAACCGTCTTTGAGTAGGAAGTGCTCGAGTTTGAACGAGACAAGTTCATTCTTCACATGTTTGCTCTGTCGTACTCCTGTCTGCCCCAATGACCTGCCCATGTCTGACATGTGTTTATATTTATCGCCATCTCTGAATTTCCCACATTTATTGCCACACCATGCCCTTTTCATTTGTTAATGATTGCTGGATAAGGATTACTGTAATAACTGTGCAGTTTATAATGAAGGTGAAGTTCCCCGAAAAGTGTGGCTCTTACAGTTTCAGAAACACCATCAAACAATGAGAATAAAGTATAGATGTAAACCCCACAAAACCCATCCATGGTCATCTAGATTCGTTTGGAGACCTAATGCAAAATATATGCAATTATGTGTATTAATTTGCACTTTATGCAAAATAATGTCTGTTTCACAAGCGTTTGATGTTGCCATTGTTGTAGAGGGGAATCTCATAAAAAAGGAGTATGGAAAAATGTTCATGTCACTTTTCCCCTCTAACTCATAAAGAAAGAGATTACATTTACTTTTTTCATTGCAACATGACTTTTTCAAGACAATTAATCCAATTTATGCTAACAGTATTCAATTTTTGTTTTTGTTTTAGTTCTTATCATTTTATTTTTTTAAATAAATTATTAAAATTGTTTAAATCAACATAAAAGGTAGGATAGCAACAACCATGATGCATTCTGAACTGGCGTGGTGTGTGAATCTCCTGTCTGAGTGACAGACACACACCGGACTCATGCTTGAACGGACAAAAGTATGCCCAAATGCCTGCTTTGTCGAGTATCCTCGTAAACACAGTCTTCAATTAGTTAAATAAACTCTTAAAGAGTTGTGAGGCCATGGGATATGAGTCAGATCTGCATCATGTGCTTCAGTTCTTAAAGCGACAGCAGCCTAATAAACCTGGGGTGTGCGTCATTAATGTAAATCAAAGAACAAAAGACAAAGAGAAAATCACTCACTGCTCTTGAGTGAATAACTTTTGTAGCTTTAATAGGGATTAATCTATATTTAATAGGGGTGAAACGATATCCTCATGTCACGATTCGATACATATCACGATGCGATATTGTTGCGATACTCCAAGACATATGGCAAAAGGTTAAAAATGTTACTGTTGATTAAAATGCTAAATTTGGTATTACACTGGGGTGTAAATGAATAGGCTTGGACTTAGTGCAGGTAAACCAAAGCACAGGACAATAGAGACACCAGAATACACATATTCATGATTCTGAAGCTGAAAATGCAGAATTATTATAGATGAATATGCTTGATCTCTGTTACTGACTAGATATATTTAAAATAATGTAGGCCACTTTTTACTGGTGACATTTGGCATTATCAGGACCCACAAATATTCCCCCATTGCATTATTATACATTATATTCAACATTATTTATAGTAGTTTAATGTAGTACTGACACTAAAACTCTGAAGATTTTTTTCTCACAGAAATTTTCATTTTGGGTGAACTATACACAATACATATTGCATGCATTTTTGTATTGCGATATATTGTGACACAATATATTATTAAACCCCTACTATTTAAATTATAATTAATGCAGTGAAGTG
The DNA here is from genome assembly GCF_029890125.1 of Rhinichthys klamathensis goyatoka. NCBI lineage: Eukaryota > Metazoa > Chordata > Actinopteri > Cypriniformes > Leuciscidae > Rhinichthys > Rhinichthys klamathensis. Next base: position 296,912 of record NW_026606963.1, read on the forward strand.
TTTGATAACTTTATATTATTATTCTACATTAGTCTGGAGATGAACTGAAATTATTATAAAAATATTTAAAACTTTAATGTTAGGTGCGATTAATCGCACGTAATTACAGAAAAATGGGAGATTAATTGCTTAATTTTTTTAATCGATTGACAGCACTAATATCCAGATTCTGTGCAGGACAGATTATAAGGCAACAAGGAACATCTTAAATGTCACATGACGTATTAATACAAATCCCACAAAGAAAAACCTGTGGTCTGACATCCTGTGCGTCTGACTTACGAGAGAGCATGACAAATGCAGCCACTGTTCCGCCACAGCCAGTGAATTCTGGGTAACTGTCCATTAGCTTGGTGAACATCTCCTTCACCACGCTGGGTACCTGATCCTTGATGGGGTTCTTTCTTTCTGCGTTAAACCAACCGAAATGAAATTATTAGTCAGGTTCAGAAATATTTCCGATTTCGACATGATTAGACGCTCTAATGTCAAAGGTTACTATGGCTAAAACATCTGAGCATTTATTATAGCTTTTCTGTACAGGGGCAATTAAATACATGCAGACTGACTTTAAGAGTGTATTTACCAATCACAGCTCTTCCAGAATGGATTTCTTGGATTGGGGAGTCCTTCTCTCTTACTGGCAGAGGAGGTGGCCCCTCTGAACAAAACACACAAACAAAAGATACCATGAGCAGTGCTTGTCCATGCAATGCTTGCGAACACAAAGATTTGCATTTACTAAGAAAGTGCAGTTTTTTTTGTGATGGCACTGCTAGGTGTTTGACCACCAAATGGTGCGAGACATATGCACTCAAGACTTATGCACTCGTGTTTATTATTAGGCTTAGTAGTTTGTTTAAATCCCCAAGCCTAACTATGAACCACAAGTAAAAAAAAAAAAAAAGTCAAATAATAAAATGCGTCCTTGCTTTATGCGATCGCGATATAAAAAGATAGATAAGATTAAATTCCAGAACCACCCTGATGTGTGAATGTGAATTTTTTTTTTGCATTAAAAAAAAAACAAATGTTACACCCCCACCTCAAACAGGAAAGAGCTTCACCACGGTTTCAGTGAATGACTATGGGGTTGTTTCGATGGGAGGGAGCACAGCGAGGATGTTCTCTTTCATCTGGGGAAACTTTCACATTGAATTTCGAAGTTCGCATATTTACATTAAAAATGGAAGAGCTGACTAAGTGCTTGCATCGATTCTATGGAAAGTGTCAAACAGAAGGTCACACGATTTCTTCCTATTATTTGCAAGAAGGCTTGCAAACCAGACCATTAATGAAAACAAACAGTGCCAGGAACAATACCATATTGCTAAAGTCAGCTGTTTTTACCTTTTATTTTATAAATAAATACATATTGTTTGTTGTTTCTCATTTTTAGATACACTATTCCTTTAAATATCTGATGAGTGGCAAATGATAATGATTAAAATAGTGATTTTAGAATTTTTTCATGTTTTTGAAAGCAGTCTATTAGGCTCACTAAGGATGCATTTATTTGATCAAAAACTCAGTACTAGTTTTATTTTAAAGATTTTATAATTTATTCCTGTGATGCAAAGCTGAATTTTCAGTATTATTACTCCAGTCTTCAGCGTCACATGATTCGATATAATCATTCTTATGAACTTTTAAACTTATTTTAATGCATTAAATGCAAATCTTGCATTCCAGTGTAGTGCATATTCGGTGTCAGTTTAGGTCTCAATTAACTTTATCGTCACAAGAAATATCGTCATAATAAACTAATTGTCCTCAATGAATTACTGAACATTTATGACAACACACTGTGAGTGTTTTACTGGTATATGGTTAAAAATATGCCTTCATTAAAGTAAAACATGGCCCAGAAAATCAATTCCAGTCGGGCCAATTTCAGACTAGCAGTAATTTATGGAGGAAGTCTAGAAAAAGTGCCAGTCGGTTTGACTTTGTTGTGCCCCCTTCTGGTGCAGATTTATAATATGGAAATATGGAGTGATGTTTGATATCAAAATGCATCTCAATCAATCATTTTTGATTCTCATTGAATAATTTGCTTTTAATAAGCATATTCAATATTTAATAAGCATAGTTGCCAGATTATTACCGGAAACATCCGAGGGTATCCCATCATTCTCTAGACTTGCTATGAGCTCTTCAAGGGCCAGTTCAGACGCTTTGGCCCTGGCTTCTTTCTTTGTGATGCCCATTCCAGTCTTATACTGGATTCCATCAATCACAGCACAGAACGCAAAGTAAAACCCCGTAACTCCTGCTGCTCAGAAAACAAAGAAAACAAATGTTGAATGCATCTATGAACTGGACGATGCACTTAGTAAAATCTAGAGATACAAGGAAATCTGCTGGTTACCAGTTGTAACGGTTTCTTTCAGATCCAGTTGAAACTGCAAAGTTTGAGAGAGCTGGTACAACGCCGACACCGGATGTGTATCTCCCCGCTTATATCTGTCGATCAATTCACGGGGAAGGATTTTCTGTTTGGAATCTGCAAAGGAGACAAAAGTGACAGAGCACAATATTGACATACCGTAAAACTTCAAATAATAGCCGAGTCCCAAATAGACGCCTGTCTCTTTTACACGCCTGGTGTGGCTGCAGGTTTGGGTAAATAAAGGCCGGTCTCAAATGGAGGCCGGGTCTGTTTTTTAGTTTCGGGTTGTATTTAATCTTCTAAAACCCGTCAGATCGTCCACTTTTTGGCGGCCGCCGAAGCAAATTTTTGTCCCGCCAAAGCCTTTTTTGATCGGTGAAGCCCCGTTTACACTACAAGCGACAAAGCGACACGATACCATTCATTTCAATGGGGAGCGGGCGATTTCCGGCGACACGCGCAACAGCGACCGTTGGCGACCGGTGGGGCGTGTCTGGCGACGCGACAAAATTGAGATCTGTTTAACTTTATGCAAATGCAGAGCAACTTTCGGGAGCGACAACCAATAGGAGTGAAGTCAGTGGAGCGCGTCACTCTTCAGTGCTGAGTCTGACCGAGGCAAGTTGAACGAGAAGGTAATTTTAGCAGTCAGAAACTGTCCTATTATTTATTTATGATATATCTCCGTGTACATACAGTGGTATTCACCGTACTGACTCCGTGCCTGAAGTGTTTCGGGAACCCAGATAGACCGGTATTTGCCCGTTTGCTGCAGTTAAATAGCCGCGATGGCAAAGAGCACTCGCTGTTTCTCATTCATCTTTAATATTATGCATTTTATGTACTGATTGATTCCATTTATATTAAGACTTTTCCTTCCAAAATATTTGTTTGTAGCGGCAAGAAAACGTATTTGTTGTCTAACATAGAGTCCGTGAATGTCACTCACAAACATTACAAGGCAACCAGTAGTGGGAACGCCCTCCAGCGCAGCCACTGGCGACCTGTAGCGACAAAGTCGCTTGTAGTGTGAACGGGGCTTGAGTGATGTGGAATAGAGACTGCTGCGCTTGACGGGGCGCATAATGAGCAGAGAGAGAGAGAGCGCCCCGGCCGCGCGCGCACTCACGTCTTCAAACAACACAAGCGCTCTCTTGCTCTCTCTCCCTCGCGCATATTAATCAAAATCAATTGACGCGATAGTAAAAGGTCGGAAGACCGCAGTTTCACGTGGAGCATTTGGAGATTTTTAGAGATTAGAGACTCTAGGCCTACACTCAATGAACAACATCTCAACACTAAATTATAAAGGCCTGTCTCATATAGACGCCTGTCTCAAATACAAGCCGGTGCAGTTCGACGATTTGGGAAAATAAAAGCCCGGGCTATTATTTTAAGTTTTACGGTAATGTGATTCAATGCCTAAGTGACTGAAGCTGATAATAACACAGTCCTTAAAAACACTACTATTCCAGATGACCCTGTTGACGCTGGTCTAAACAGTCCTTCCAGAAAAACGCGGAGTTTTTTTGTGATTGTTGCGGGCAAAAATCCTTGATTACGCGGCCCGATGAAATTGCGGGAACTTGCAAAAACTGCGGTTTGATAAAAAAAAAAAAAAAAGTGATTCCCCCAACACCCTGTTCTCACTAGGCTCCTACCTTAATGTAAAGAGTCCTTTCTTATTACTTCCTATGATAAGCAAGCATATACATCACAGAAAGTGCTGGAAATATTTAATTTCTCATCTTGTTTTATTTCAGACTGTAACGAGTGCAAATAAGGTGTGGCCCCTTTAAGAGCTGCGCGCTCCCTGTTGAACTGTCTGCAGGAACGTTATATTGTATGTGCGCCTCGAACACCCCATGTGTGCGGGTAATTTCTGTTTGATGCTACTTCTTTTATCTTATTTTGTTTATTAAGTAACAATGTGGACGGTAGAACGTGTGACAGACAGTTATACGAGTTCGATTTGGGAATAAAGTACGAGTTGTCTCCGTGAGTCTGTCTGGCCTCTGCAATAACTTCAGCTGGGAGCTATCCCTATTTTTCTTCCCGACACAACGCGTTACAAGACCTTAATAAACACATCAAACTTACAAAACATTGATGAGTCAAACAAGTTCTGTAGCTTTACTAGAGGAATATGCTACAACTTCAGTAAAAATGAATAAATTAAATATTTAAAAATAAAGTGTGCTCCTGTTTTACAGCTTCTCGATGATGTTCACGTCGCGTAATTACGTCACTTCATAACGTTCCCATGGCAACAGGGGGAAATGGCTGCTCTTGTGTGAAGCAAACGCAACATTTTCCAACTTTCTGCTAAGATATATGTGACTTTTTTGCAACGAAAATGCGGGGATTATGAAATCATGCAAGCCCCGCATATTTAGCGCGGAAATCAGCAATTTATGCGGCAAAATTGCGGAGTATTTGAAAAAATGCGACCCCCGCATAAATATGCGGACTTTGGCTGATTATGCACTGAATTCAGCGATCGCATAATCGCGTTTTTCTGGAGGGACTGTCTAACTGTGCCTGGCCTGGAGTTTGGGTTCCTCGCCACTGTCGCCTTTGGCTTGCTTAGTTGGGGACATTTAATATTCAGTAATATTGTTGATTTGACTGCACTGATACTATCAGATGAGAACAAAACCTGAACTGAATTGAGCTGAATAACGACACTATTGACTTCTGCAGAGCTGCTTCATAGCTCATTCGACTTCATTTCATAATTGATGAATTTTGCTAATTGACAAATTATGCAACATTGACACTATTATTGAACTGACTCGAGCTGAATGACATGAAAGATGCTTTACAGTAGAATTTAAATGCGTTTAAACTTTTTATATTTTATTAATTTGATCATTGATTTTGTTACTGTACCTTCCTGTTTATTACATTGAAGCTGCTTTGAAACAATCTGTACTGTATAAAGCACTACATAAATAAAGATGACTTGATTTGACTATTTCTGCACAAATATACAAAGATTTTTTTTTTATCTTTGTAATCTTGTCTCTGAAATGACTTTCATTATCACTTGAGGTCACGAAGGCTACGTTCACTGTGGCCAATATCGGATTCCAGTGTGAACAGATCTATGTGAACTAAAATAGGATGCAAATGCCATTTCATGTTGACTTTAAAACACAAATGGAAACACAATGGAAATTAATTTGCCTAAAAAAAAAGCAATAGTTAGTCTATCAAGAAATAGAAAAGAATGAAAGAAAGTAAGAATAAACGCTTAACTGATTTTGGTGCTCAATGGTTGTCCAGGAAGATATTTGTTGTTGTTGTTGATGTCATTGAAAGGTGAAGGAGATGAGATGTTTGTCCATTGGCTGTGGGTCAGGCTGGACCCTCTGGAGGACGCACCCCTCATCATCATCTTCATCTAACAGCTTTAGGGACAGAAACACAAAAAAGAGAGATCATAAAGTTAGCTAAATATTAGAAAGAAAAGACAAAAAACTACATGCAACTCACATCAGAAATTATATAATAGATTTTTTATCAAGCAGGTGCTGATGATTTTATGGATGGTTTTAATAAATGATGATAATGATGATTAGCCTATTCGGTTAGCCTTTATGAAAATTAACCATGGTTTTACTACACATGAAACGAAACAAAAACATGATTTTTGTAGTTAAACCATGGTAACCACAAATTAACTATGGTTTTGCTACACTAAAAAATAGTTTAACCATGGTATTTGTAGTAAAACTATTGTTTTACAAGTGGTAATCAATCCGCCAGAAAACCATGGTTACTAAACTTTTAGCATCCATGGTTTTAATAAATTGATCATGATGATGATTAATCGGTTAACATTAAGAAAGAGCGCGTGACCCTTCACACAAATTATTTGACGACGTTTAAATTCATGTATTAGTTTGCAAACTCCCATAAAACACATTCAAACTAAACCCATAAAGAAAGTAACGTTAGTGGCACCTGACAGGTTAGGGTGAATAAGTTAGGTTGTTGTTTTTTAAACGCCGATTGAGATGCTAGTCACGATGCTAGCGCGCTAATTTAGCTGAACTAAACAATAAATACAAACTTATATTGATCGTGAATTATCATAACTGATTGATGAAGCAGCAAATGTTATCGTTTTATCTTTAAAAAAACACAAAAACAGATTAATTCACATTCACGTACACATACGCTCAGGCGCTTACCCTGATTCGCTCACAACACAACTGAATCTGAATCCGAATCAGAATCAGACCACAACCAGACAGATTCATATGTAAACGATAACGTTAGTAAATTATGGAACGCCATTTCCGCCACATATAAGCGGGAAATGCTTTGGTAAAACATAATTATGACATAAAAAGTCAAAATTATGACTTTAAAAGTCATAATAATTATTAGATTCGAAATATGCTAATTGTCATAATTAGGATACATACATGCGAAATTAGTAAATAAAAAATAATAATTATGACATAAAAGGTCAAAATGAAGACTTTAAAAGTCACAATAATCCTGAGATAAAAGTCGAAATATACTAATTGTCGTAATTATGAGACATAAAGTTGCTATGACTTTTTAAATCATAATTTCGATTTAGTATGTCATAATTTTGAATTTTTAAGACTTAGTAGCCTATGCTATAATTTTGACATTACTTTTTATTTCATAATTTTAACTTTTTATCTCATAATAATATAGTTTTATATTATAAAACTATGTTTAGTCTTTTTATGTCATCATAATTAGGTCTTTTCAAGTAAAAATTTTGACACATCACATAATTTTGACTTTAAGACTTTAATTATGACTCACAGAGCATGTTTTTTCTCTCTCTCTAATGTGTGGGAAAAGGGCTTCCAAGGGGCACATGCTTTTATCTATCTGCATGAGATTTCTTCACACACACAAATGTATATATTCTTTTAAAAGCTTAACCACATAATTATTTCTTCCCCCTTTTTTCCATTAATGGCAGCCCAGTACAATGACCCGTGAGTATAAAAGTGAAAGTGATGGGCTGTTAAGGTCACAAGGAAGTAACATTAAAACCGGATGTGCATTTAGGGACAACAAAGGGGTTTTTAAACGGTTACTCATGAAAACAGTTTTCCAGAGATGTGTATGACTCAACACTCTGTGCAACAGGAAAGCAATAGGCCTTTTTTCATGCTCTAAAAATAGAAGACCTTTATTAACCACAAAAAAACGCAATGTTGACATCAGAAGATGAAGGGACAAATGTTGCATGAGCCACATGCTTAGATTGGCAATCTTTTCAAAGATGATCTCAGAACAATCTGTTGCCAAAAACAAACACAAGATTTCAACCTGTCCAAAATCCATGTTATTTATTTATTTATTTATTTAACTGTTTGGACTATTTATTCAGACATTCATCCAGTCAATAATGGCTAAAAAAGAGGCTCAAATATAATATTATTTTAATTTGTTTAATGTTTTTGTTCACAACATAATTCCTATTAATCCATTTATGTCATACTTTTGATTACTTAACCTGGGTATTATCTCTTCAATTCAGTTCATTTCCATGCGTTTTATTTTATTATTGTGGTACAAAGCTTTAATTCATAAATTAATCATAAGTGAAATGATATCTGATCTAATAATTAAAACCTTTATTATTTTTTCCAAAAATAAAATACTGTTACTATATCAGAAATGGATGATCAAAACAATAGATGCAAAATCTTCACGCTGTGTATATAGCCTCAGAAAGGCCTCAGTTTAGCTCATTGTGTCAAATGCATGTATGAGAGTATATAAATCCTTGGATAATTGAATGTTTATCAGCAAAGTGGAAACATCTGTGGTGTTTTTGACGGTGGAGTCCTATGGTGAGCAAAAGAGCAAGACATCCTTCCTCAAAGCCCACACACTAATATTGATGCCTGGAAACACCTCTATAACGTGACGTCTCTGATATCGTTCTCCTAACCTCTGTTTCCATGGAGACACAATCCTGATTCTGCTCTCATTGTTTTTTATCCTTAATAATTGAGTTGATTTGCAAATGCATTCATGCCCAAAGGGTGTTTTGCATGACCAGGCCGAGGGCGCAGGGAAAGGTGTGCAATGACATTCATGCAAAGTGCAGTGTAGGTGTTGGTTTGCTGTGGTTCATTGCTTACTCAATGGTATACAGTAAAAACAAACACCTCTGATGGATGGGTTGCAGATATTATCTTTAACCTAAATTATTTATATACATTACGTAGGAGTGGTTATTCCACTTTGTCGTCAGTCTTTGGCGATCTATATGATAAAATGTGTCGGGCATTTCAGCTTTGATGGGCGACAGCACAACCAGCGGAAGTCAAGATGTTTCCCAGTTATCATAAACATTTTCACACCTCAAGGTTCAAATATTTTCTTTTTCTTTCTTTTTCTTTTTGATATGTCACTGTGCGCACTAACTCCAGAAGACAGAAAAACTTGGAAAAGGGCCCAGACTGATGACTAACTGACGAGTTAACACATCTGAACATCCGCTCTGATAGAGATACTGTATCATTGAGACAGAAACAAGGAGAAATGCTGATATCTAACCCATGATATATTACCCCATGATCTGTTTTGGACCTGGATTTCGTTTAATATGGGTATAATGTATTGGGCATATGAGCAGAGAATTAATAAAACTTGAGAATTTATTTGAACTAGTTATATATATATTTATATATAATAAAATATATACACACACATATTTACATAAACTTTTATGTTAGATGCGATTAATTGATTTGATAGTACTAATTTAAACTATTTGTCTTCATTGAATTACTGAACATTTATGACAACACACTGTGGGTGTTTTACTGGTATATGGTTAAAAATATGCCCTCATTAAAGTAAAACATGGCCCAGAAAATCAATTCCAGTCGGGCAAATATTGTCCTTCAATAAAACAGCCAATTTCAGACTAGCAGTAACTTATGGAGGAAGTCTAGAAAAAGTGCCAGTCGGTTTGACTTTGTTGTGCCCCCTTCTGGTGCAGATTTATAAAGCAGAAGCTACTCCAATGCCGACACATATGAGCATTTTAGACAGAATTGCAATGCAATGGTTTCATGCAATGAATGTGATAATCTAAACACTGTCCCCTATCAGTTCTAGGAGCACCAAAATAAATAAATCAATTGTCAATAAAACAGTTAATTAAGTATACTGGAATGAGAGAAGTCAAAAGGTGGCCTTCTAGAAAAGGCACACGTGGAAACAAATGCAGAGTTGCAGAAATGTAGAATGAACTGGCAACGAACAAGGAGTCTGAAATATTTGATGATCAGATGATCACCTACATAACCTGACCACAAAAACACAGCGTGAGAATCTGAGAAGTCATTAAACAATTCACACCGACTGATCTTTTGTGGAGCTGATGCAAGAGCGCTATATTTCTCTGTGTACTTATCATATCGTTTATACACTGTCACACTGAAGACTGCAAGTTGAAATTGACATGCATTAATGCTTTTTAGAAAGGCTGAATTGAAAACACTTGAAGTTAATGTTTATTGGAGTTTGCACATTATATTTCATTGCTTTGGCATTTATTTTGATGGTTTTGGTTTCGTTTTAGCATCCTTTCAGTGACCTGCCCTCGACCTCTAATGTGGGCCAAGGTCCGAATTAACTCATCCTATGCCCCCTTTGCTTTATTTAAAATATGGAAGTCTTTCTTTCCGGACCAGCATCAGTTCCTACAGTCCAGACAATATGAGGATGCTATGATTCATGTCCTAATGAAACCCAAATGTGTTTCCACTTGTTGGTCTTTTCTGCAGAATGTGTCAAGGCTCTATTTATGCCCAAAAGTTATAAAAAGTTATTTTTCAAAACCTCAGATTGGGTTCCGTTCACAGAGATGAGAATGGAAGTTGTTAATATAATGTCTTTTTTTATGTGTAATGTATCAGGAAGTGCGCAAACATAAACGCTCATCAGGTTGAAAAATGTGATAATGAGATGTTTTAAAGAACTGAAAAGGAAACTGCCTGTTTGAGGAAGGACACAAATAAGTTTAGTAAGTGCCAAGTAGTGTAGTGTAGACCTTAATAATTGAATAGTGTGATTATTATTTTGTAAAAATGTAACATTTATCAATTCCACAGTATTCTGAAGTGCTACACATAAAACTGAGTTTGTTACAGCACTAATATACAAAATATTAATTACCATTCCACATTGTTGAAATCTTGCATAAAAAAATCCTCAGAAATATTTCTTATAACTTATACAAGGATGATCATGTAAAACAAAATCATAAAAAATCTAAAACAAAAAGTAAAAAATTAAGAAGGTTTCCAAAATATTGTGAAGGTGTCATGTTTTGGGGACATTCCTTTCAAATCTAAATTTACAATTTAGATTGGGGACTTTTATTATGTCTTTGGGTTGTCGGGGGACTTTTATTCTGCCCCGGTCTCTGGTTCCGCTCATATGGCAGAAGATGGCGAGCGGATCGGGGCCCGTTTCTGCTCTCTGGACCGAAGTCAACCGCTGTGGACAGAACGGAGACTTTACTAGAGCCCTGAAAGCTGTCAACAAAAGTAAAATATAAACATATCATTCATATTTCTATCCAGCTTTTTCTCACTCTAGTTAAAATCACTGTTTAGCTCCGTTTCTCCCGTAGCATGTGTCTAACCTGCAGTGCAGTAGATTCGCTAATGTCTGCTTTTTACAGAAATTTTATAATTTTTAAGGCAAATGTGATGTTTACTTTAATAATACAACTCATGAGAGGTTCTTATAGTGTGTCTTTATAGTCTTAAAGACTTTCTTGAGGTTTGAGGGGTCTAGTGATTACGTGTCATAAGGGGCTGGATTAAAATGTAAACATGCAGTCAAATATCTTAATTTTATGTTTATTTAAAGATCTCAACTTATTAGTTTTTGAAGCTTACTTGATCCCATAATATTACCTTGTATGGTCTGTATGCTATATATATATATATATATATATATATATATATATATATATATATATATATATATATATATATATATATATATATATTATTCATTGTATTTGTTTATTAATTCTTAAATTCTCTTTTTGCAGTTCTTCTTAATTTTATGTTTGTTTAAGGATCTAAACTTATTAGTTTTTTAAGCTTACTTGATCCCATAATATTACCTTTTATGATCTGTATGCTATATCTATATATATATATATATATATAAATAAATTATTCATTGTATTTGTTTATTAATTCTTACATTCTCTTTTTGCAGTTCTTCATGAAAATAAGGATGATGTTACTGCACTACACTGTAAAATCGTCTGTCTGATCCAGAATGGCGGTTTTAAAGAAGCCCTGAATGTCATGAACACTCACACCAGATCACTGCCCAGGTGAGATGGTCACCCAGACTCCTGCAGACCAATTTGTAGTATTTTAAACAAAAATGATGTGCTTTGATAAATTGATTGCATTAAAATTCATTGCTTATTCCTTACCATTTTGTTTCTTTTAATCAAAAAAAGTAGTTGATTAGCCCTAAAACATGCACAGAGGGACCCTTCAAAAAACGACTAGAAATAGTATTTTATACAGGTTGGGTAACTCTGGCAATTGATGTGGTAATCTTACTAATCACATCACATACTAATCAGGGAGGATTGTAAACAAAATGAGAGGTAGTTCTTGATTCAGGCCAGAACATTCACACAATACCTTCTAAAGACAGCCTAGATCTGTTTGATAGGAAATTTCCCTTCAAGGACCAATGAAATGTATCTTTCTGAGCGCATTAAGTATGCATAATATACAGTATACACAATGCAATATAGTGGTCGACTGATACATAACCATGGCAGATTCATGATGTTTTTTAAATAGTGCCAAACACAGATAAGTTCTTCACTGACTTCCAAGTCAGTTTAATCACCGTTTGATATTAATGCCCTCCTGTCATTGAAGCGCACACATGCATACATCATTAGCTCTGTTTTCATTGAAGCACCAGGCGCATATGTCACTCGGAGATTGCTTTCTCGGAGATCCCTCATTCAATCCCACAATGGGCCGCAATAACGAGTGTACAACTGATGTACGCTCAACGGGAAAAGAATACCCATAATGCACTCACTGGGAGAGTTGCGTGCCGAATGAATTCCATTTAGGAGCACAGAAACTTATCAACGCTGCCCCACTACTTTTATTATTAAAATGGCTTTGCTGCTGAATCACTGCATTATATTTCTCAGCAACGAGGGGGAAACTTAGCTGGTTTTGAAGTAATTAAACTCACAACTTCGTTGTTAATAGAGAGAGACGCTGAACAGCTAATTCACACACTCATCTCTCTCTCCCTCTCGAATGAATTCAAAAAAATGCTATAATTCATTCATCCAAATAAATGTAATCTTACGCACTACTTTATCTCTGTGTCTGGTTCAAAGCAGGCAGAATGCTAGATTTAACGAGCCGTAACTGATGAATATAACCGCCATTTTTTACCCTTCTGGCCAAATATTGCGCTGCAAAATCAATAACGGCTTTAATTTATCAATGCTGGCGGGATAATCCACGGCTATCTGTGCATTTGAGTGCCTCCAGACGTGCATTAAAATCATTTAATGTACAGCTAGCCGTAGATTATCCCTTGCATATATATTGGTCAATTGATTTTTTTTTTCTTAGAGAACAGGGTGGCTGTTCTTCCTCATGAAGAGTATAATTTAAACCTGTGATTTTCATTTAAAACCCAAAGACCTTGATTGGCTGGTTCATATATGTTAGTCATAGAGTACAATATATATAAAATATCATAAACACTATTATAACCTATGCTTCTAAGAGTCTAAATTGACAGCATAATTTGGTAGAGGTTTCATGTAGCCTCTGTTCTCAGTGTAATAAAAGCTTGTGTGATTTGTCTCTGTAGTGACATGATCGGGTTTGAGAAGGCCTACTGTGAATACCGTCTGAACAGGGTTGAGAACGCTTTGAAAACTCTCCAGGGAATCCCAGAGCAAACAGACAAACTCAAAGAGCTCTACGGCCAAGTGGTGAGAATCGCATGGTTTGTGTTTACTGTCAGATTTGTGTTGCCCAATTTCAGCATTGACATGATTTTTAGGGTTTGCGGTTTGAGTCAAAGGCTGCATTTACACTGCATGGCCCAAGTGACCCAATTCAATGTACATTTCCAGAAGAAAATGTGAAGTGGTGCTTGCAGTGGCAAAACTCACCACTCGGTTGCTAGGGTGTTGTACATGATTGCATACGAGCCAACAACCATGTCTGTACGATGTTCTGGTGCTGAGATATGGCTTATTCATGTGTTTAATGGTTACTAGGGTCATCTATATGGTTGCTATGGTGTGCTTATACAGTTTATGAGATGATATTTAAAGACTAGTTCACAGTCTGAGTCAAAAAAGCCGAACTCCATGTTCCTAACTAGGTCACGATGGAGAATATGGGAAAAATAAAGTGTTTTTGAACATTCAAGCATGAAAACCTATTCTAGTAGAGCCCAAAAACAACATCAAGACTTTGAAAAAGGGCATAATAGGTCCTTTTTAATAATTTATTCACTACCTTTTCTGTTGATTTACTTCATGGTCCAAGTGACCCAATTCTGATTTATTTATTTATTTTTCCTCCCATGTGGCACAGATCGGATATGACCCACGAACGTGTAAGCAGGAAAAAAGCACATGGATTACGATATTCTCAGATCGGATTCAGGCCTCATTCATGTGTGGAAATATATCGGATCTGAATCGGATACGTGCATTTGTGCCGGCCATATAAGCGGACAGATTCCCGTCAATGCGAGTCGTACGTCATTGTAAAAAGTTAATTTTTGAAACATTTCACGGTACAGATATATCTATAACGAATTAAACATCTCTAGTTGTCTAGCAGAGTATTAATTTAGTTCGTTTGTGTTAAAGCTGCAGTCCGTAACTTTTTTGGGTTAAAAATTGAGTAAGTACATAACCAGCTAGTGTTTAGAACTCTCTGCTTGCCGTAGCTCGATTCAAAGCGGTAAGCTTGTAATGTTTTTAATTCCAGTGGAACTGGTGGATTTCAGCGGGAGAATCGAGCATATTTTTGCGTCATTACGTCACATCTGTACACACACACACATCTGTACACACACACATATCTGTACTCATAAAGAAGAGTCTCGGCTATGAGTGTGAGGATGTTGGAGGTAGAGATTTATAGCCTTTTCTCACAGCACTTGATATAATTAAACTTATCAATTTGATGGCGGATCCAGAAAGGTTCAAACGATTGTAAACCGTTGTAAAATGCAAAAGACTTCGGACTGGCTACAGAAAAAAAGAGAATGCAACCAGACCTATGCGAAAACAAGGATAAATATCGGAAGGACATTAAATGTAGTCACGCAATGCTGATGTTGTTAACATTAACAATTTGAGAGCAAAGTATAATTTGCACGGTTTGATGTGATATAAGCAATCAATAGATCAATCAATAGCTTTTTTTCCCTTAGTTGGTCAGAAAGTGGATGTTACTCACTTGTTCAGACATTTTCCGGTGAAAATTTTAATATGTTGGTCATACTTCCCAAAAGTATAATCTGTGATTGTGAATGCCAGTATCCACACCGGCGGCGACTGACACACACACACTCTCCTCAAACATTGTGTTCATCCGCGCTGTGCCGCGCCGAGGCACAACTCACGTAAAGCTGATAATTCCCCGAATAACTGCAATTGCAGATTTCCAACTGAGATGGCGACAAAGAGGAAAAACTACGGACTGCAGCTTTAAATAAGAGGCGATCTGGCGCTGAAATGTTGCTTTTGAAATCATCCTGAGTGCCCGTTGCCACTGTTATCAGTGCAGACGAGCGCTTCAGTCCTGTGGAGACTCTCTATTCGTTCCAGTGAAATCGCAAAATAAAACGCACACAAACACATCCCTGCTTTTGATATACGATCTCTGATGAACACATTTGGTTTTAATGAGGAAAAAAACCTACACGAGGGCAGATTCGAACCCAGAACCTCTGACATGCGTATTAAAAGTTCTTCCCCGAGATGTTAGTACACACTGCAGATCTGTGTACACAATCACTGTCTTGAAGAATTTGCACTATATAATGATTTTGATATAAGGATGAAACTATTGCATTAAAAATGTTGATTTTTCAACATTTGAAATTGATTTTTCTTGATTTCATAATGTTATTTTTTGTTCGTTCCGCCTAGTGTAGTGTAAATGCAGATATCAGAATTATGGTCACTTTTAAAAGATGTAAGCGTGTATAGTCAAAAAAAAGTAATTGGGCATCAAGATCTGCAGTGTAAATACGGCGGAAATGCCTGAGTTGATTTATTTGTGTGTGTAGCTGTACAGACTGGAGCGGTACGACGAGTGTGAGGCAGTCTATAAAGACCTGATCAGAAACTCTCAGGACGAGTATGAAGAGGAGAGGAAGACGAATCTGTCAGCTGTGGTGGCGGCACAGAGCACCTGGGAGAACACACTGCCGGTGAGAAACACATTCATACCAAACTAATATAATCTGTTATCTAACCTTTGATCTGTTTTAGACCTGGATTTGGTTATGGGTTTAATATGGGTATAATGTAACCCATGTTTTGGGCAAATGAGCAGAGAATTAATAAAACTGAGAATTTATTTCAATTAGTGCTGTAAAATCGATTAATCACATCTAACATAAAAGTTTGTGCTTATGATATATGTGTGTGTACATATATATATATATATATATATATATATATATATATATATATATATATATATATATACACTCACCGGCCACTTTATTAGGTACACCTGTCCAACTGCTCGTTAACACTTAATTTCTAAGCAGCCAATCACATGGCGGCAACTCAGTGCATTTAGGCATGTAGACATGGTCAAGACAATCTCCTGCAGTTCAAACCGAGCATCAGTATGGGGAAGAAAGGTGATTTGAGTGACTTTGAACGTGGCATGATTGTTGGTGCCAGAAGGGCTGGTCTGAGTATTTCAGAAACTGCTAATCTACTGGGATTTTCACGCACAACCATTTCTAGGGTTTACAGAGAATGGTCCGAAAAAGAAAAAACATCCAGTGAGCGGCAGTTCTGTGGGCGGAAATGCCTTGTTGATGCCAGAGGTCAGAGGAGAATGGCCAGACTGGTTCGAGCTGATAGAAGGGCAACAGTGACTGAAATAACCACTCGTTACAACCGAGGTATGCAGCAAAGCATTTGTGAAGCCACAACACGCACAACCTTGAGGCGGATGGGCTACAACAGCAGAAGACTCCACCGGGTACCACTCATCTCCACTACAAATAGGAAAAAGAGGCTACAATTTGCAAGAGCTCACCAAAATTGAACAGTTGAAGACTGGAAAAATGTTGCCTGGTCTGATGAGTCTCGATTTCTGTTGAGACATTCAGATGTTAGAGTCAGAATTTGGCGTAAACAGAATGAGAACATGGAACCATCATGCCTTGTTACCACTGTGCAGGCTGGTGGTGGTGGTGTAATGGTGTGGGGGATGTTTTCCTGGCACACTTTAGGCCCCTTAGTGCCAATTGGGCATCATTTAAATGCCACGGCCTACCTGAGCATTGTTTCTGACCATGTCCATCCCTTATGGCCACCATGTACCCATCCTCTGATGGCTACTTCCACCATGTCACAAAGCTCTAATCATTTTAAATTGGTTTCTTGAACATGACAATGAGTTCACTGTACTAAAATGGCCTCCACAGTCACCAGATCTCAACCCAATAGAGCATCTTTGGGATGTGGTGGAACGGGAGATTCGCATCATGGATGTGCAGCCGACAAATCTGCGGCAACTGTGTGATGCCATCATGTCAATATGGACCAAACTCCCTGAGGAATGCTTCCAGCACCTTGTTGAATCTATGCCACGAAGAATTGAGGCAGTTCTGAAGGCAAAAGGGGGTCCAACCCGTTACTAGCATGGGGTACCTAATAAAGTGGCCGGTGAGTGTATATATATATATATATATATATATATTAGGGCCGGGACTCGATTAAAAAAATTAATCTAATTAATTAGAGGCTTTGTAATTAATTAATCGAAATTAATCGCATTTTAATTGCATAAATATTTGACCTGAGAACAGTGAGAAGTATTTTTTTACATGGATTTTTAGTATACCATTGAATAATGACTGAATACATAAGCAACAAAATATTGTTTATTTTTGTTCAACCAAGTCCAGCAGACCAGTGCAATTTTTTGCCATCGGGCTAACGTCCACGCATGTTTTGCGTTGAGGTGATACTTGAGGCTCAATGTGCTGCGGTGATATGCAAATTCCTTGTTGCATAGCTTGCACACAACCATGCTCTTATCGACGCTTCCATCCGTTCGTTTTTTATTACAAAAATTCCCATCCACGGGGCCAACCAAAGCGGTCGCGTCAGCTTCTTCGTTCATGTTCACTGTGGTTTGTTGTTGTCTGAAGTCATGAACGCTAGTTGGTGCTCCAGTATAATCGGTCTGCCGAAAATCATCCAGTGAGAAACGTTTAGCGGTGCAAAAATAAGTGTGATTAAAATGCGTAAAAAATGTTTAACGTTATATTTGTGTAATTAATTAATCTTAATTAACGCGTTAAAGTCTGTAATTAATTAATCTTAATTAACGCGTTAAAGTCCCCGCTCTTATATATATATATATATATATATATATATATATATATATATATATATACAGTTGCTGGTCAACGAATTAGAATTATTTTAAATAGTGCAATCATGAAATTCTTTGAATGCATTTTTTGTGCAGAAAGCAAATCAGGTGTTCACCGCACCTGTCCTACTCGTTAGACTAATCACAGAACTCGTTATCTGGAAAAAAATTTGCTCAGCTGAGCTTTCCAAAAGGCCCATTTAGGCCATTTAACTGTGACACTGTTGTTTTATTGAATTAGAATAATGGTGAAAGCGTTTCATTGAATTAGAATAAATGCTCAAATTTTTGTTTTCTGTGAAGAGTGTTCACTGTGCAGTATAAAGTCAGGGTTGAGTAGAATTTCTAAGTTGTAAAATCAATCATGGGTAAGCAGCGCGACCTCTCAACCGGAATAGTAGCTCAAATTCAAGCCCTTCGCCAACAAGGCTTGACCCAAACTAAAATTGCTTAGCAGCTCGGCATCAGCCAGTCTTCCGTCTGCAAAGCTCTCAAGAAAAACTGCAGCAAGCGCACCAACTGTTCCGGCGTCCGAAAAACTTCTGCTCGCGACAACAAGCAGCTGAGAAAGATCGCAGTCAGCAACCGGTTCAAGTCCACTTCCGAGCTCACCGACTTGTGGAACAAGCAGACCGGCGCTGACGTCTCCAGATCAACTACTTACCGTCGTCTGCGCGAACTCGGCTTCAAATCTCGCGTTCCAGCAGTAAAACCGATGCTGAACAAGAAACAAATGGTGAAACGGCTGAAGTGGGCCAAAGAACACGGCGAGTGGACTGCTGAAGACTGGCAGAAAGTGGTCTTCAGTGACGAATCACGCTTCTGCATCTCCTTCGGTGACCAAGGTCCTCGTGTCTGGCGTCGTGGTGGCGAAACCTACAACCACGAGTGCGTGAAAAGATCCGTCAAGTTTCCCCAGAGCGTTATGGTCTGGGGATGCATGTCCGCTCGAGGTGTAGGGAAACTCTGCTTCCTCAAGAAGACTGTCAATGCTGCCGTATATCAAGATGTTCTGGAAACGTTCCTGATTCCGACTGTTGAGGAACAGTTCGGCGAAGAAGACTTCATATTTCAACAGGATCTTGCACCGGCTCATGCGGCAAAGTCGACCAAAGATTGGTTCACTAAAAAACAGCTTGAAGTTTTGGCATGGCCGGCCAACTCGCCTGACCTCAATGTCATTGAAAGCCTTTGGGCCATCGTCAAGCGGAAAATTCGCGACAGAAAGCCTACTACGCTGGACCAACTGAAGCAGAACATCACCACTGCCTGGGAAGCTGTGAGTGCGGAAACTTGCGACAAGCTGGTCAAATCGATGCCGCGGAGACTTCAGGCAGTCATACAAGCCAAAGGGGCAGCCACAAAATACTGAGAAAGTGATGATTGTAATTATAATAAAAATTATTGCAATTCAATGAAACGCTTTCACCATTATTCTAATTCAATAAAACAACAGTGTCACAGTTAAATGGCCTAAATGGGCCTTTTGGAAAGCTCAGCTGAGCAAATTTTTTTCCAGATAACGAGTTCTGTGATTAGTCTAACGAGTAGGACAGGTGCGGTGAACACCTGATTTGCTTTCTGCACAAAAAATGCATTCAAAGAATTTCATGATTGCACTATTTAAAATAATTCTAATTCGTTGACCAGCACCTGTATATATATATATATATATATATATATATATATATATATATATATATATATATATATATATATATGTGTGTGTGTGGTATTGAATGAATAAAAAATGTATTAATGTTTTATGAAAAGAATTCATAATTTTTTAATTAATCTTTTTTTTTAAATTTTACAAAAATTCAGATGATTATGATCGTCTGTGGAAATGTGTTGATTTTCTTCAAGTGGTCACATGATGCATCTTTGACGAGTTTTTTTTTTTTTTTTTTGGTATTCAGGAGGATCTGGGTTTACCGGAGAGCTCATACGAGCTGTGCTACAACGCTGCCTGTTGTCTGATTGGTCAAGGCCAGCTAAAACAGGCCATGCAGAAACTGCAGAAGGCTGAAGGTCAGAGGTCATGCCTTTTATTTTAGATATTACGCATATCCTATCAGGGTAATTCTAGAAGATATTACGCCACAACCATGTCAATGCAGTGCAAGTAAAAATAATTGCTTAATTGTGCATAACTATTCAATGGAAATCGGCGTCTTGTTTGAAACCAGATCTCTGCATCCTCCGGGGATTGCAGGGGCTCGTCTCTGGATCGTATGTTTTTAATCAACTGGGCTGAATGCTGGGAAATCGTGTTTTGCAATCCTACCCAGGCATCTTATTTACTGTCAGAACAGCCTCCAGTATTACAGCTTTTGGTTTGGCTCATAAAATCTGTGGGTTGTAAAATTCTTCCTTTTTGTTTGTCAAACTGTTTTTTTGTGTCAATAAATGAGCCAATTAGTGTATGTAATACTGTGGTTCAGGGTTACTAATGCTGCGCCAGCCTTAGCTCCGCGAGCCACCTACACAGTTTCACTTTGAGTCTCTGCAACTCTAACGAATAACGTGATGTGGCTGAGAAAAACCTGAATGAGTCAGTCAGTTTGTGTTTGTTTTATGCGATTTCTTTCTTTTTTTCCCCCCAGAGTTGTGCAGGCTGTCTTTGGCTGAGGACTCGGTGAGTAATTCTTCCATATTTGTATTCTGATGTGTTAGCGGTTTCCGATTTTGCTAGCCTAAGCATCACATGCACGCACTTAGGATTAAGGGTTTTATCTGAGGCCTCATATATTTGTCATTAGTTGTGATTTATTGTGAATATTGTGTTTTTTAAGGATGTGACGGAAGAGGACGTGGATGCTGAACTGGCCATCATTCACTCTCAGATGGCTTATGTGATGCAGCTACAGGGAAGAACCGAAGACGCCCTTCAACTCTACAATCAAGTCATTAAACTCAAGTGTGTTACATACTGCACATTTACTATACTCATAACCCAGCATATGTCTTAATTAATAAATGCATGCTCAGGTGATAAGATATGCATAGAAAAAACTCCCAGAAGAAATTAAAGGTGCAGAAAATATTGATATTTTTAAACATAATTATTAGAAATGCGCGATATATCGGCCACCATATTGATATAATATGTCTAAGAATATTTAGCCTATATATTAATCAATATGATAAATAATGGATTATTTCCTTCACCCGGGACACTTCAGGGAATTGGATTTGTTTTGAATTTGAAATTTTTGATTAAGGTTGCCACATTAGACTCGCATTAGAGTTTTGTCTTTTCTCTTTGCATTCAGGCCGACTGATGTGGGTCTGCTGGCTGTGACTGCTAATAACATCATCACCATTAACAAGGTAAAACATATAAAAACCAAGATCTTCCTTCCTTCCTGAAGAGCTGATTGTGTCAGTCTTGTTTGTAACCAGTGTTTTTTAATCTGTGCTCTTTGAACTTTCAGGACCAAAACGTGTTTGACTCCAAGAAAAAGGTGAAACTGACCAATGCTGAGGGTGTTGAGCACAAACTGGCCAGAAAACAGTTGCAGGCAATTGAGATCAACAAAGCCCTGTTGGCCATGTACACTAACCAGGTGACCACTCAGTTTGTACAGTACAGTATGCTTAAATCCTGACGGATGTGACCTGTTTTGACCTCTCGGTTGTCTCCCAATAGGCTGATCAGTGCAATAAGCTGTCGGCTAGCCTGCAGGCCCAGAATCCCAGTCACCCCAGACCGGTTCTGATCCAGGTGGCCCAGCTCTGCCGAGAAAAACAGCACAGCAAAGCTATCGAGCTCCTGCAGGTACTTTCCCCTCCTGACTCTTCATTTCTGCAACTTAGACAGTAGGGCTGCACTAATATCGAAATATCGCAAATGTATATATTGCGATATGCATATCGTAACCGCTTGCAATAACTGGGGTCATGAAGAAAAGACAGAGAATCACTTTTCTTTTCATATAACTTTTGTAGCTTTAATAATAATCAGTATATATATTTCATTCATACAGTGAAAACTAAGCAGTGTTTATTTTTACATTTGATTATTCAGTTTCTGTTGTTAGATAAACCTATTGTAGGCCTTCCTGAAACCCTGTGATTTACACTGATGTTAAAATAACACTTCTTCTTCATTTATGAAATTATTTTAACAATGTAGATTGTTCCACAGCGGCTTTACAGTGATAATAGGAAATTATCTTCTTATGCTACAGTAAAACACTGCTGTTCACTTTCAGAAGTTGTAGGGAAGTTTTCTTGTCACAAAAAGAATGTGAAACGCGTATGTTTGTTATATAATTTTTAGGGCTGTCTGTTAGACGCGTTATTAACGGCGTTAACGCAAGCCCATTTTAACGGCGTTCATTTTTTTATCATGAGATTAACGGTCTTTTTGGCCTAGCAAACTTTGTATTTTTTTTCACATGCTTTTACAACATGTGCGTTTTGTTGCTTTGTCGACCAAAGCGCAAGTGGATCTAGCTAGACCGGAAACAAAGCAACAGGGACGCCGCACACACTTGTTTGGGCTTGCAAACTGGCCAAATAGTAGGTTAACGTTACGTTTTGAGTGGATGACGAGCGCGAGACGCCGAAATGGATGCCAATAAGATTCTGAATGGAAAGTTTACTTTTAAAAAGTTGCCAAATGGTTCCATTGACAAGACCAAAGTGATCTGTGTGTTTTGTCGTTGTGAACTGAGCTATCATCATCGCGATCGCAGCACGTCCAGTCTGAAATACCACTTGATGGCCAAGCACACACACACACACACACACACACACACACAGCTGATGCGAATCCTCCGCCCCCTCGTCAATATCAGGACCTCGTCAGTATTTCTTTCACCCTTTTATTGATGGACAGTGTTAGATTGTGTGAGAGATTATTTGCTCCAAGTGAGAATGTTAGTGTGAAATTGAACACAGTATATGCCAATGTTGTTTTCAATAAAAAACATTTGCACAAAGCAAGACGATCCACTTTTCCATGTTGATAAGAGCATTAAAATGAGAAAAATTAATGGGACAAAAAGAAATCAAGAGACATTTAGATTAGATAAAAATGTGTGATTAATCGCGAGTTAACTGACAATGCGATTAATCGCAAGCCGGCTATGGCACCAAATGTGATTAATCGCAAGTTAACTATGACATTGATGTGATTAATCGCAAGTTAACTATGACATTGATGTGATTAATCGCAAGTTAACTATGACATTGATGTGATTAATCGCAAGTTAACTATGACATTAATGCGATTAATCGCAAGTTAACTATGACATTAATGTGATTAATCGCAAGTTAACTATGACATTAATGCGATTAATCGCAAGTTAACTATGACATTAATGCGATTAATCCCAAGTTAACTATGACATCAATGCGATTAATCGCAAGTTAACTATGACATCAATGCGATTAATTGCGATGAAATATTTTAATCGTTTGACAGCACTGATAATTTAAGTTTACTTTACACACTTTAAGCATTATCTTATCGTATTGCATATCAAATATCGCATTATTTAATGTGTTATCGCATTTTTCTTCAATATCGTGCAGCCCTATTAGACAGTTACCTCTGATAACAGACAGTCTAAATTGTAAAATGGACTCATGCATTTTCTGTAAAGCTGCTTTGAAATGTGTATTGTGAAAAGCGCAATACAAATAAACGTGAATTAAATTGAATTCCCGCTCTCAGTGGCGTTCTGTAACCATTTCTGTCTCTCCTGCAGAGGTTTTCAGATCAGCACCCTGAGAGCGCTTCTGGAATCAAACTCACCATGGCACAACTCTACGTGACCCAAGGTACGTTCACACACACACACACACACACACACACACACACACACACAGAGGCTACGGTCACATTTATTGCTCAGCTGTTCACATTGTTGTTTTAAATGTGGCCAATATTAGGGATGCACGATATATCAGCCACCATATCGGTATCGGCCGATATATGTTCATTTTTAATGTTATCGTTATCGGGCCGACAAGAAAATTTGGCCGATATATTGAAGCTGATATAAATAATGGATTATTTCCCTCAGCTGAGACGCTTCAGATGCACACTGTTCACAATGATGGTTTTAAATGGCTTGAAATATGATTGGAATCACTTCGAAAAATGAAAAAACAGTTCAGTGCAACATGCAAGTCTGTCATATAAGCTACATAAAATTATAATGAGATCATTATAATTGTGTGCTTGGGACATGGCTTTTAATGGTGAGACTTTTGTTTTTGTAATCAGGCTTTAAATTATATAAAAATTTGGATTTAGATTTATCTGCCAAAATATCGGTTATCGGCTGTCAAATATAAAGAATTATCGGTATCGGGCAAAATTTTCATATCGGTAAATCCCAATATCTGCCACAGAAGCCAGCAAATTCATACGCAGGCAATATAAAAAACAAAGATGAGGATGCGAAAAAAAGACCAGAGTTGCTCAATATTTATGATGCAAGGGCTCATGTTTTGCTTGTATAAAGAGCTGTCAGTCATAATACTTATGAGTTCTTCTGACACATCACTGTCCTTCCACTGACTAGCTTTCGCAACTGTCTTGATAACGTCGGGTATGTACAATTGGGGAAATGACTCCCATGAGCACAGAATTGTGACGAATGTTGCTCTAAAGTGACGTAAAAGTTGCATCATATGAATTCTGATATGACTGTTCATTCTGAGGTCGCATTGCAAAACATCTGTCCTGTATTGGATTTAGGACCACATGTGGAAGTGGCCAAAATCAGAATTGAAAAGATCAGATTCCATGTGGTTTGTGCCATTCACACTGGCATGACAAAAACAGATCTGAGTCACAAAATGTTTTTGGGCCACATTTACCTGTAGAGAGAGCAGACTGAACCTAAAGTAGTCTTTGAAGTGTAATTTATGTGTCCACCTTTCAACAGGTCATGTGACTAAAGCCTGTGATATCCTGAAGTCCATAGAAGAATTTAAATACAAACCAGGAATGGTGAGATTTCATTTGCTTTTGCTTTTTTTTAAAGGGATTTACGAGGACTGGCAGTAGATTGAGTTAGTCGTGATTAATTTAATTTAATTTTGATTTGATTTAATTTGAATTGAATTTAAATTTATTTCTAGTTAATGCAGAATTTGCTACGTTTTTTCAAATTTGTTATTTAAAGATATAATATAATTAATGTTTTACTGATGTCATTTAATGTCCGTTTAATTTTTATCGATGAATTTGCTTAAAGTTATTAATTATATTTGCTTAAAAAAATTGCTGTAAAAATATCCTGTGTATATAATACTATTTAAAACTCTAAATGAAAATTCAGTTCTTGAATGTTGAAAGACATCAATAAAACTTTAACATTGTTTTTGTTTCTTAAGAGAAACCGAATGTTAAAACTGATATATATATATATATATATATATATATATATATCAAACACGTATTTTAGCACTATATAGCGATATAATCTCACAATTGCTAAAAATTAACATGCAATTGTGACTTTATATCATACAATTCTGACTTTATAACGCAATTGCGACTTTATATCAAGCAATTGTGAGAAAAAAAGTCAGAATTGTGAGATACAAAGTTACACTAACCTATTTATTTTTGATTCTGTGGTGGAAAAGCTTCCATAGTTTTGTTCTGTGTTTTTTTTCCTAACAGATTTCTGCTCTGGTCACGATGTACACGCATGAAGAAGACATTGACAGCGCAATCGACACATTCAGCCAAGCGATCCAGTATTACCAGAAAGAGCAGGTAAAAGCGAGTGCTGGCGGTTCAGCGAGTCTTCATTGGCTCAGAACTGCATGATGATGATGTTTCCCTCTCTCAGACGGGGTCTGCTATCCACCTCTCTCTGGTGCGAGAGGCTGCGAACTACAAGCTGAAATACGGGCGCAAGAAAGAGGCCACCAGTGATCTGGAGCAGCTGTGGAAGCAGAACACTAATGATATCCGTACACTCGCCCAGCTCATCTCTGCATACTCACTCGTGGATCAGGACAAGGCCAAAGCGTATCCTCGCATATCACTCGAGTCTCAGCTCATTCTGAGAGACATTCAAGCTACTTTCAGGGATGTGATTCTTCCAGATTAATCCAGAATTCCTAAACGCACAAAATCATGCAGATCAGTAATAAATAAAAAAAGGAGGTCAGGAATCGGATACTTGTTATAAAATTAAAATTTCGGTTCCTCTTATATATTCCTTTGTGTGCATTTGACTTATAAGATAATATGATTTTAAATTTTAAAGACGACTCGCGCAGTGTTTTCTGTAGCACACACAAGAGTTCTCAACGGGCCTGAAAATTACAACCCGACCCGGCCCGTGGCTTTTAATGCCCGGACCCGATGTAACCCGACACATCAACATGAATTATCTGCCCGAACCCGGCCCGCGGCCCGACGCCACCCTTTTGATCGGTGAGTGATGTAGAATAGAATGACTGCTGCGCTTGACGCAGAGAGAGAGAGAGAGAGAGCCCCGGCCGCACACACACTCACGTCTCCCACATTCCACCCATCCAGCTGACATAAACCACATTTCAATAAACGAAAAAACCTATCCAGTGATTAAATGTTTTCTGTATTGACGCAAATCTTGTGCGATGTCCTAAACTGCCGAGATAATCACACAACGTGTGCCGTGGCTAGACGTCCGATACGCAAACGAATGACTCATGAGACCTCTGAATCGGTAGCTATATAAAAAAATCGGTAACACTTAATTAGATTAGTTAACATTTACTATTAATAAACTGCACTTATACAGCATTGTTAATGTTAATTTCAATATTTAGATAGTCTGTATATAGGCCCACTATATGTGTTGTTGCCATTAAATAAGCGCATTTAGTTTCATTTTTGTTAAAATATTATAATGTTGTTGTTTCTTTTACATCTATGCTGATTATGAAAATTGAACAGCATGAGTAAGATGCACAATATATCGGAAGATATGATGGGTCAGACATGATTTTGACCACTAAATTAAGTTTTGTTTTGTAGAAAGCCTTTCTTTAAAGTGAATTTCGTTTTGTATAAATTGTATCTTAATTTTAATAAATTTTTCATCAACCAATTGCCTGGATATAATAAATAAGAAGCAAATATTGCAGACAATAATGATATAGGAGGCGCGGGCGCGATTGCATTGCACGTGAACTTGAGCACATCTCATCATAAATTTTGCTCATTTAAATAATAGTGTGTGTGTGTGTATATATATATATATATATATATATATATATATATATATATATACACACTACCGTTCAAAAGTTTGGGGTCAGTGAGAATTTTATTTTTATTTTTTGGAGGAAAGAAATCAATACTTTTATTTATCAAGGACAGTAAAGACATTTATAATGTTACAAAAGATTCTATTTCAAACAAATGCTGTTCTTTTGAACTTCCTATTCATCAAAGAATCCTAAAAAAAAAACTAAAAAAAACTGTACAACTGACAGACCAACAACTGTTTCAACATTGATAATAATAATAAATGTTTCTTGAGCATCAAATCCTCATATTATACTGATTTGTGAAGGATCATTTGACACTGAAGACACTGACACTGGTGATGCTGAAAATTCAGCTTTGATCACAGGAATAAATTACACTTTACTATATATTCACACAGAAAACAGCTGATTTACACTGGAATAATATTTAATACTATAACTGATTTTTGTTGTATTTTTAATCAAATAAGTGCAGCCATGGTTAGCAGAAGATAATTCTTTTAAAAGTATTTAAAATCGTACCGACCCCAAACTTTTGAACGGTAATGTATATAGGCCTATATATATAGTAATTGCGCAGCTCCCCTGTCAATGATCTAGCACCCCCTCAGCACCTGGGGTAAAAATTATCTGGCGCCGCCCCTGAGCGACGGGGATTTCACCTGCGGCAAGTTTACTTTTCACCAACTCCATCTTCTTCTCCGGGCTAAAGGCGTGCACGCAGCGGCGTCAGGTCTGCCCTTGCGTCGCGATGCACACAGCAGCCAGACTTTCTTTACAGTGAACAGCAGTGATGAATAATAAATGTTTGTTTTTTTTCACTGTACAATTCAAAAGATTAAGCCCGAGGTCCGACCCGACCCAAGTCATTTGCAAATATTTTCGACCCGAACCCGCGGGTCCCGTCGGGTTTGTCGGGCCGACCCGACCCGTTGAGAACTCTAGCACACACATCCAAAGCTCGCTCACTAAAACGTGATTTTAATGTGATTTTAAACCATTCAAGAGCGAGTCGACTCGCGCAGTGTTTTCTGTAGCACACACATCCAAAGCTCGCTCACTAAATCGTGATTTTTAAACCATTCACGAGTTCTGTACACTTTTTTTACTTCTTGTGTTTAAAGTAGTTTACACCCCACATACGTGGATTATTGCTCAGTTTTTTTTAACACTGGTTGCATTTGCTAGGGTAGGGTCTAAAAAAAACTGCTTCTTTCGCTCGCACAATCACATCCCTGACTTTGCTTTGGAAAATGACATAAATGTTGTATGTTCTTGCACTATTTTCTTGTGTTTTCCTGAGCGCTTGATTTTATGCAGTCTGAGTAAGCACCTTCCTTCTCCGGAAACCATGTCCTTTAACGTGGACGTCGATGAGCTGGAGAACTCGCACGGAGCCACGTATATCAGGAAGAAAGCTGCTAAAGTCGTGGGCGAAAGCCAGCCTAAAGAACAGGGGTAACAACACAACCAAGCATTTTAAAACTAATTCAGTCTTTCGGAAGATATACACTCAAACCAAATATTATTCAGACACCAGATATAATCTTTGATATTCTTTTACTAGTGTGTGCAGGACACTATAGTTCATTTATGTAAGTGAGGAGAGCATAATAAAGGAAATTGTGACATATTATTCCCCAAAATTCTTCACAGTGACTACCAGTAAAATTTTTGGGACCAAAAATTATTCCGACACTGACTTGCTGAAGTTTTTTCTTTAATTGCTAATGCTCTTTTTACACACAGACTGAACAGAATTAAGCATTGCTTGGTAATTTGTTGAGCTAAACTGGTATTATCTAATTGTGTGGTTTAATCTAACAGCTGACGGATATTCAACATAATTCATGTGTGAGAGTCTAACAGAAGGACGGACAAAACCTGTCAAATATCAACTGATTTAATAACTCTGAGTTCTTGTCATATTTTATTACCATTTTCTAAACTATAGCGAATAAACGGTGATAATGTGAGAAATGTTGAAGGTGTCTGAATACATTTAGGTTTGACTGTTGCTGCATCTACATGAAAACACTTCACGTCATCTTCAGCACTGTTTAACACGTCGATGGCTTTGTTTCAGTCCGGAGGATGTTAAAAAGAAGAAGAAAAAGAAGAAAGGTGTGTTTGCTGCTGACGTCTTATTTTATTAGCACGAGAAGTGGTCCAGTTCGTAATCAGTTTTGTGTTCAGGTAAGCTGCCGAAGAACTACGAGCCCAACTCGAGCCCTGACCCGGAGCGCTGGTTGCCCATGCGAGAGCGCTCGTATTATCGTGGGAAGAAGAAGGGCAAGAAGAAGGAGCAGGTCGGCCGCGGCACACAGGGAACCACCTCTGGAGCTTCTGCCGAGCTGTGAGTTCAGTTCACACGTCCAATTCAGCTCACGTTTATTTATATAGCGCTTTTCACAATGCACATCGTTTCAAAGCAGCTTTACAGAAAGTGCATGAGTCCACATTACAATTTCGAGTGTCTGTTATGCATTTCAGAAATATACAAAATCAGTTTACATGTCAAATTCAATTCCTCTTTTATGAAGTTATTTCACTTAAGGACTTATTTAGTAAGATTATGCCTGAAAAGGGTTTGGATTTTTTTATCATATGTTAATTTAAAAACAAGTCCAATATGACTTGTTTGTTTGCTTGGTTTTATTGTATTTATATGATATTTGTATTTTTTTTGTAATTTAATTTTTGCCATGAAAATAGCCTTGATGTGGCATTAAATAAAACCTATCTCTCTTTATCTCTATCTCAATTCAATTCAAATTGCTTTATTGGCATGACTGTATATATTACAATATTGCCAAAGCTTGGAATACATAGGAAAATTATAAAGACATCAAAATACTTGAGTATTATAACATAAATTAAATTTAAATGTACAAATTAAATTAATTGTACAAGTGAACCGTGTAACAGATTAGAATATCTGTGAACATTTTGATACCACAGTGTTTTAACATACATAAACACACACACATTACTGAAGTCACTGTGGTGGGCAGTAGGGAAACACCCTGAGGTCACACACACACACACACACACACACATTCACCTGCTGTCTCTCAGGCTGTGGCACACACACACGTATCTGGCAGCCAGTGTTGCGGTCTGTCCCTCTCCTAGTAAGATCTTTATCTGTTCTACTTCAGTCTCTCTATCTATCTATCTCTCTTTATCTCTATCTCTCTTTATCTCTATCTCTCTATCTATCTATCTCTCTTTATCTCTATCTCTCTATCTATCTCTTTATCTCTATCTATCTATCTCTCTATCTATCTATCTCTATATCTCTTATCTCTATCTATCTATCTCTCTATCTATCTATCTCTATATCTCTCTTTATCTCTATCTATCTATCTATCTCTATCTATCTATCTCTATCTATCTCTCTTTATCTCTATCTATCTATCTATCTCTATCTATCTATCTCTATCTATCTCTCTTTATCTCTATCTATCTATCTATCTCTCTCTCTCTCTCTCTCTCTCTCTCTCTCTCTCTATCTCTCTATCTCTCTATCTCTCTATCTCTCTATCTCTCTTTATCTCTATCTATCTATATCTCTATCTCTTTCTCTATCTATCTATCTATCTATCTATCTATCTATCTATCTATCTATCTATCTTTATCTCTATCTATCTCCCTATCTATCTATCTTTATCTCTATCTATCTCTCTATCTCTCTATCTCTCTATCTCTCTATCTCTCTATCTATCTAT
The DNA here is from genome assembly GCF_029890125.1 of Rhinichthys klamathensis goyatoka. Classification (NCBI taxonomy): domain Eukaryota; kingdom Metazoa; phylum Chordata; class Actinopteri; order Cypriniformes; family Leuciscidae; genus Rhinichthys; species Rhinichthys klamathensis. The sequence goes on from NW_026606963.1 coordinate 327,973, forward strand.
CTATCTATCTATCTCTCTATCTCTCTATCTCTCTATCTATCTATCTATCTCTCTCTCTCTATCTATCTATCTATCTATCTCTCTTTATCTCTATCTATCTATATCTCTATCTCTTTCTCTATCTATCTATCTATCTATCTATCTATCTATCTATCTATCTATCTATCTATCTATCTATCTATCTATCTATCTATCTATCTATCTATCTATCTTTATCTCTATCTATCTCCCTATCTATCTATCTTTATCTCTATCTATCTCCCTATCTCTTTCTCTATCTATCTATCTCTATATCTCTCTTTATCTCTATCTATCTATCTACTCTCTTTATCTCTATCTATCTATCTATCTATCTATCTATCTATCTATCTATCTATCTCTCTTTATCTCTATATCTATCTCTATATCTCTCTTTATCTCTATCTATCTATCTCTATATCTCTCTATCTATCTATCTATCTATCTATCTATCTTTATCTCTATCTCTCTATCTATCTAGCTATCTCTTTATCTCTATCTCTATATCTATCTATCTCTCTTTATCTCTATCTATCTCTCTATCTCTTTCTCTATCTATCTATCTATCTATCTATCTATCTATCTATCTATCTCTCTTTATCTATATCTCTCTATCTATCTCTATCTATCTATCTCTCTTTATCTCTATCTATCTCCCTATCTCTTTCTCTATCTATCTATCTATCTCTCTTTATCTCTATCTCTATCTATCTCTCTTTATCTCTATCTCTCTATCTATCTAATTGACATTTATTTGTATAGCGCTTTTCCCAATACACATCGTTTCGAAGCAGCTTTACAGAAAGTTAGTTTAGTATCATTGCGATACTATTAATGTTTATTTTTCCGTTTTAGTAGTTTTGTGAATTTGTTTTTTAAATGTCTTATTTCAGTTTTAGTTATTTTAGTACATCACGTTCAACCAAATTAAAATGAAAAATGTTGTCTTGCCAACTAGTTAAAACTATTTAAAGTTGCCCCTATATTATGCTTTTTTCGGGGTATTCCGTGTGTAATACAGCTGTTTGTGAATATAAAAAAGTTTCAAAGGTCAAAGAAGTGCAGATAAATGGAGTTATTGTGTCACTAAAGAAAGAATCGATTCTGAACTGAAACGAGTCGTCAGTAATTCCAGTCTCACTTCCTGCTCGAACTTACAACTAATTTGCATAATGTCCGTCTCTGGTCTTGATTGGCTGACAGTGTCTCTTAGCCCCGCCCTCAAACACTGTAGTGTATCTGAGACTGGAAGAGTTTGGTTCGTGTTGTTCATGTCGAGAAGACGCTGTTTTCTGCTGACAAAGCAAATCCACTTTGATGAGATTGATACGGTAAAACACACGCCATCGTTACTGTTCGTATCACTGATCAAGAGCTGAGATTCAGATATGATAATGAGCGTTTGCTTTTTGACCAATCACAGCAGACTGGGCCATCCGACCAATCACAGCAGAGCAGCTCTCAGAGAGGCGGGGCTTAGAGAGACTGAATCCGTGATCGAAGCGTTTCAGACACTGAGAGGAAAGAGCTGATGCTGCAGTGGATATAATGAGGAAAATAGTGGTTTTTTTAACCTTGAATGCATGTAAACATGTTGTAGGAGACTCTAAAACAACCTTTAAAAAAGCATAATAGGGGCACTTAATTTTTTTTTAATAGATTTAGTTGACTATAATAACTTTGCATGCATACAGTACCAGTGCAATTCACTGACTTACCCTTTTTTTTAAGTTTTATTTAATGCACCGGAAGCAACATCCGTCACAGTTGTATGTATTTTGTGTGTATTTCAGTGACGCCAGTAAGACTGCCAGCAGTCCGCCCACCTCACCTCGACCCGGCTCAGGATCCGGCAGCGTCTCCAGCAACGCGGTTCCTCCACGACAACAGAAACCCACTGCGCCCGCAGCTGCTCGAAAAAAGGCCCCGCAGAAGAAGAAGAAAGGAGGGAAGGGAGCATGGTAGAGAGAGAGAGAGAGACGAAACGATTGATCTGGCTTTTGTCTCGCTCCGTTTGCTTGTTGGTTTTGAAACACTGAAAACCGTTGTAATAATGAAGATTATGAAGATCCAGAGGCCTGGAGGATGAAATGTTTCAGTCATTAAATCGTGAAGGACGGAGGAATGTGATTTAAGCGACTATGTCGTGTGAAATAAACAGGAATCCTTTTTTCAATGCATTTTCTAACCATCCAATTCACTCTGTACATGCATAACTATCAATGTTCAAGAGTCTCTAGGGCATTTTTCAGTTTATTTTCTTTCTTTCTGAACCTGGATGATGTTTCTGTTCATTTTTTGTCCTTTGCTTGATACATGAATGCTTAATAAAGCTACTTTGTGTCACAATAAGAGGCTGTTTATGCAAAGTTGAGATTTATTTTTTAAATCCTGTGCTCAACACTAATAATTTTAAACAAACTATCCTCAGTCATAGATCATGAAACTAATCTCCAGTGTTATGTCTTAATAAAGGAAGAAAAAAACAACAATGAACTTTTAGTGGTTTTCTATTTTCTATTTAAACCCCTTAAAGATCTGTTGCCATAATTGCAAACACAATTGTGCACCAAGTATATTTGCTTAATTATAAATTCCAAAGGTTGGGATATTTAAAACAATAAATAAGTTTGCTTATCCTGTACTCACAAATATTTGTGATTTGTCCATCCTGACCAGCAAGGAGAAATTAATCTATCATAATTCATAACTGTGTGTGGTGATGCAGCATCAAATAGAGAAACTTTAATGGCTTTTGCATTTAAAAAAAAACAGTAGATTTATTACTTACAGAAACTGTTTCATGCTAACTGTAGTCCTACATGCATATCTATTTCTGAAGAACAAATGCTTGGATTTTTTTTAGTGAGCACAGAGATTTTGTAAAGTCTGATTTCCTACATTAACACCTTAAAGCCAGGTATTTTACGTAAGGGATAATGTAGAGATTACATTATCCCGCTTATTACATGGCTACCTACCAAATAAATCGATAATTTTACACAAAATATTGATTTAAAAAGGAGTTTATTGATTTAAAAACGATTGTGTTGCTTCCGCTAAAGAAAATAGTCCGTTCCGTCTCTGAACTGCGTCCATGGCAACGCTCTGTTTTTCATGGCAACGGTGTGTTTACTGTTTTACTTATCAAGAAATAACAGACCGCGTTCTACATTAGAATTCAACCAAGCCGTGTAATAATAATAAGTTTACATTTATGTATATGATAGAGGCAAAAAGATGAATAAAAAAAAAAATTAAATTATACACCATTTTCTACAGTCACTGTCTTGAATATCTATGTGAGTGCTATATTTCACCAGCAGAGGGCGCTGCTGCTGCTGCGCATTCATTAATTCGCTCTGTATTCTAGCGCCCTCTGCTGGAACGATCACGCAATACTTGAATCAAACATGTCACCGCCGACTAGTGTGGACCTTTAAAATGAAATGGAAAAGATTTCCTCTCGTTGGCAGGTTCGTCTCAGGGGATTATTTGAGCTCAGACTCCCCGCAGAGACACTTTAAGATCAGAATCTCTCGCGGTTTGTTGTGATTACCTCACGAGACTTTTTGTTGTTGATCTCCAGGAAGCGCAAAAGCTCGGATTGCACCTTTCCGTTTGTGCAAGGACGACGAATAAACTTCATTAAGCGCTTTTATTCGATTGCTTTCTGTGCTGATAATTCTATTCCTTGCTCTCGCTATTTCCGCTCCCCGGAAATATCCACTTGTAGAGTTTCTAATCCACTTGTGGAGCCGCAGCGAGGCCTTTGTGTGGCGCATCATGCCCGTGTGCGTGTGATAAAAGTATCGCGTTTGTTTACATTTGAACTTGATTTGATATTGTGGGCTTGAGTTGAGCGTGAATATGCCCGGCGCGCGCGAGATCGGGATGATGGGCGCCGCGCTCGCGCTCACGGGAGGAGTCGCGTGCGCTTTCTGCTATCTGATGCATCAAACACAACAACCCAAGAAAAAAGTGAAGGACGAGAAAAAAGAACACGTGCATAAAGCGACCAAGACCGAAACTGCGCAAAAGACGCCTATAATATCAGAGGTTTGTTGGTTTCGATCCAGTTTATCCTCTTGGACTTTCGCTGTGGTGTGTTTTGGTTGCACGCGAGGCCTCAATGTGACAGTCCAGTTTACATAAATTATATTGTAATGCTTAAAAGATCATGCACATTCTATATCCTCATACTAATATTCAATTATTATATAATGCATAGCAAATCCTTAAGGTAGATGCAAACAGTTAAAAACCTCATGCAACTTTTAATTAAGATTTTCTCTAATGTTAATGTTCATTTATAAACTTTATCATAATATGTAATGCTTAAAATGATACTTTCAGTGCATGCAAATAGTCTCATATAATATTAAGGAACTTTGTTTAATTTTTTTTTTTAAATGTCAATAATTCGTTAACGTTGTAATTTATAATTTTAGATGCAAATGGTTAAAAATACCATTCATCTTTTAATTAATATTTTCCTAAATGTGCAATGCTTAAATAGTTCCAGATAGTATTATTATGATAGTAATTTTTTTTAGAAATGTTAATAGTAATTCTTCAACATAATTATAACAGATGGTGAACGAACATGCAAAATATTACGAAATCTCATGCAACAGTGATTAATGTTTTAATAAAAGTCAAGCTATTACTTTATTTGACAGTGTCCTTGTAACACGTTACATGTTTTTACTACAGTCATTTATAAATTAGGCATAATTACATGCAATAAACCCACCCTATAGTAAGTACATGTAGTTTATTAATATTACTCAGTACCTAAATGTATAATTACACTGTAACACCTTAAAATAAAGTGTTACCAAAGTCATTAAAATAATGACTTTGGTTTATGTAATGCTTCTTCATGACATTTTTTTAAATATGTTAAAGTGTTACCTGAAAGTTCATTAAAAAAATAAATGTGCGTGCATTGTTTGGTATTAATTCAGTGTAGTTTTAGTGTAATCCGTCTCTTCCTGTGACCTTTGAGGCAGCTTTACTCTCCCATCATGCTGTTTTCTGTGTCCTGATGTGTTTTCTGTGTCCTCTGTGTGTTTAGCCCAGGACGGCAGGTACTCAGGTGCTGGTTTTGGGTCTGGACGGGGCGGGAAAGACCAGTTTACTGCACTGTTTCGCCACAGGCAGCCTGGAACAAGACGTGTGTCCCACTCAGGGCTTCAACGCCGTCTCCATCAACAAGGAAGAGCTTCAGATCGAGTTCTTAGAGAGTAAATATAGCTCACGCATGTTCCCGTGGCTGAGACGGTAGCATGATGCTTGCAACATCAAAGTCATGGGTTTGAACTCATGCACTGATCAAATAAATGCAATGTTGATGTTAGCTGTGCATAAAACATGCTATTCAAACGGGTAATAGCATTAGTATTTAGTAGGGGTGTAACAATATATCGTGTCTCAATACATCGCAATACAGAAATGCATAAATATGTATCGGGGATAGTGGCAATATTTGTATATAGTTCACCCAAAATGAAAAGTACTGTGTGAGAACATTTTTTATATTTTCTCAGTTTTAGTTTCAGTACTACATTAAACTACTATGTTGAATATAATGTATAATAATGCAATGGGGGAATATTTGTGGGTCCTGATAATGGCAAATGTCACCAGTAAAAAGTGGCCGACTTTATTTTAAATATATCTAGCCAGTGACAGAGATCAAGCATATTCATCTATAATAATTCTGTTTTCATCTTCAGAATCATGAATATGTGTATTCTGGTGTCTCTATTGTCCTGTGCTTTGGGTTATCAGGACCAAGTCCAAGCCTATTCATTTACACCCCAGTGTAATACCAAATTTAGCATTTTAATCAAGTCCATTTTTTGTTAACCTTTTATCATGTGTCTCGCAATAATATCGTATCGTATCGTAATATGTATCGAATCGTGACATGAGGGTTTCGTTACACCCCTAGTATTTAGTGTGTGTGTGTGTGTGTCGTGCAGTTGGAGGCACAGAGAAGCTGCGTGATTACTGGCGGATGTATCTGGGGAAAGCGCGTGTGATGGTGTTCGTGGTGGACTCGTCTGACCCGGAGCGATTCCCTCTGGCCAAACGCCTCCTCCATCAGCTCCTGTCGGCCGACCCCTGCCTTCCTCTAGTGCTGCTCGCCAACAAACAGGTGAACACACACTAATCCTCTCTGATCGAGTGTGTCAGGGCCATCTGGCTGCTCAGACGTGAGATTAAACTCTCCCGGTGGGGGAAATCAAGCTTTTAATGTTGTTTATATGCAGGGTTTGAAATCGACTTTCTCACTCAGCTGCCAATTTGGCTGCAAAATGATTTAGTTACTGGCCATTCAGAACTTCTACTAGCCAAAAACAAGAAAGAAAAAAAGAAATTAAGCATATTAACTACGTCACAGCTTAAAAAAAAAAAATATATATATATATATATATTATAAAATTGGGATTTCATACATTAATTTCTAATTCAAACTAAATCCTGTCATCCAGCATCTCCACTCTTCCTCGTTCATCCTCATCCTTTTCACCAATAATTTATTTTTAGGTGGACCGATCTATACCACACAAAGAACATTTAAAAAAGTAGGATTTTGGAAAATAACTGTCTTTTCTGCTAACCAAATGCTTTTTAATCTTCGCTATTACTTCAATGCAAGTGAACAAGCGCGCCGTTATTTGTTGCGTAGTGACGTGTGTGTTCAAGTAAGCCAGAAATGAGCAGATTCTGTGCAATACGCTGTATTTAATATATCATGAGGACTCACGAGTTGACTATTTACGCTAAATCTGTGCAGATTCGGCTTACACGAACTTCCCCAGCAAAGTGAGTAAATATAATGTCACAGTTGATTTTTAATTTCAAGCCCTGTTTATGTGTCTATGTGGTGTTTTTAATACGCTTTAATACAAACCGTGTGTAAGTTCATAAGTCAACAGCATTGCTGATTATTTTCTCCAGTGAACCAAAGACAGTCTCAAAAACACGGTTTGAAATCGCTGGTGTTTCTGACGTCACAAACGAGCTTGTAACCAATCAGATCACCGTGCCGGCGGGCTTTAGCATATCATTAACAGTGAACTAGCAGGGGAGTCTGGAGAGAAGCAGCTTATCCTGGTATATTGTTCTGTTGATCTCAAATATCGGGTAGATTTAGCAATAAAGCGGATGTATGATGTATATTACGGTGTTATGATGAACAATATGACGTGTGTTTCTGATGATTGTTAGACGGCAGCCGTCTGACTCTGAGATGCGGACGGGAACATGGGTTTGTAACATTAGCAACACATTATTAGATGTTTGATAATATAGTCAAACTAAAGGCTAATCATATTTATCACGTTATGTGTCCGGCGATGTAAAGAGCGAGACCATTGTGCAGAGTTTACCTCAGTAAGTCGACCGAGTGGATCTCTGAGCGGCTGTGAGTGAGTGGAGGCGGGGCTAATTAGCATATTCATAGATCCGCGTATATTAAATTTATATATAAATGTATACTTTAATGAACTGATACTAAAGCCACCACTAGGTGGCAGCACTGCATTACTGAGTAACCCTGCGTCTCGATGTCCACACTATCCATCCTAAACAGTGTGTGAGATTCAAATAAGTGTGTCCCAAACCATAGTGTGTTGAAAAGAGTGTGTCAGAAGTCCCCGGATGGTCTACTATTTCCGGTGGATTTTTAAAGTGTGGCTTTGTGCTCATTATAACAGCTAATATTACCCACAACCCATTGAGCTTTGGATGAGGATTCAGTTCAGAACTACAAACACGAGTAAAAAGTGAAAACTACGAAACATGGCAGATGTGCGCGACCGACGGTTCAGATAAAGGTTTGAGTGACTAATAATCAACATTTAAGCTGATTAAAATCTTGATGTAATGTTATCTGTGTTATATTCCATCTGCAATAACGATGGACTTTTATAAAGATCAGTTTGGCCAAATGTATCATTATGCATGAATATGAGGAGAGTCAGTCATGAATATGATTGACAGGTCAGTTTACTGTGATAAGATGATTGACAGTAAAGATGATTGACAGGTCAGTTTACTGTGATAAGATGATTGACAGGTCAGTTTACTGTGATAAGATGATTGACAGGTCAGTTTACTGTGATAAGATGATTGACAGTAAAGATGATTGACAGGTCAGTTTACTGTGATAAGATGATTGACAGGTCAGTTTACTGTGATAAGATGATTGACAGGTCAGTTTACTGTGATAAGATGATTGACAGGTCAGTTTACTGTGTGATAAGATGATTGACGGGTCAGTTTACTGTGTGACAAGATGATTGACAGGTCAGTTTACTGTGATAAGATGATTGACAGTAAAGATGATTGACAGGTCAGTTTACTGTGATAAGATGATTGACAGGTCAGTTTACTGTGCAAAGATGATTGACAGGTCAGTTTACTGTGATAAGATGATTGACAGGTCAGTTTACTGTGATAAGATGATTGACGGGTCAGTTTACTGTGCAAAGATGATTGACAGGCCAGTTTATTGTGACAAGATCAGTTTACTGTGTGATAAGATGATTGACAGGTCAGTTTACTGTAATAAGATGATTGACAGGCCAGTTTACTGTGATAAGATGATTGACAGGTCAGTTTACTGTGATAAGATGATTGACAGGTCAGTTTACTGTGACAAGATGATTGACGGGGCAGTTTACTGTGATAAGATGATTGACAGGTCAGTTTACTGTGATAAGATGATTGACAGGTCAGTTTACTGTGATAAGATGATTGACAGGTCAGTTTACTGTGATAAGATGATTGACAGGTCAGTTTACTGTGATAAGATGATTGACAGGTCAGTTTACTGTGATAAGATGATTGACAGGTCAGTTTACTGTGACAGAATCGACAGAGAGCAACCGTTAAAGACGCAGTTGTTTGACGTGATAGTTTGTCCCAAAGCTTGTGTACTCTTCTGCTACACACTCAGAAGTATCTACTTTTTCTTCACAAAAAGAGTACATACTTTTAGGGCGTAGTATAAGCAGGCGAATTGAGACGCAGCATAAGTCATTCATTCATTCCAAGATTCGTTCAAAGACGCTGATTCATTCAGGAATTCAGACACTTCGTTGGCGAAATAGAGCCTGTACTGACAATACTGTCTAAAATATAAGTCACAATATTAACTGTAGTATAAAATCTGTATAAAATTTTTCAATTGTGCTGATATTCAGGAAAAACACACTTGCTCCGGTGAAATGGCCAAAATCCCATACAGGGTTTTTTTTTTTTTAGGAGGCATTTTAAATGCAGTCTTCTAGGCTTTATCACACAGTGAAAGCATTCAAAAATGTTTTAATTAAATGCCAGTAATATTACAAATAATAAACATGACAATAGTCCAACATATAGTATCAAAATCTCAAATATCGATCAAATATCAACTACAACAAATAGGAAAAGAAAATATACAGTGTAATATATAAAATAACAATACAAGTAAAAAATTAAGAAAATAATATATACAGAAAAAAGAAGAGGTATGAGATCATCATATAAATAGTATAAAAGCTTCACTTAGACCTAGTGCGTTTTGCTTTACTATTTTTCAACCCAAGTAAGTAGTGATGACTCAATATAATTTTTCATATCTATCTAAAATAACTAAAAGTTGGGTTTTCCTTTAGCCCATTTTTGTTTATGAAAAATGCTGGGTTGTTTTAACCCATTTTGGGTCAAATATGGACAAACCCATACGTGTGGTTAAAAATATAATTTAAAATTTAACCCAACGGCTGGGTTTGTCCATATTTGACCCAAATTTGGGTTGAAACAACCCAACAGCATTTTTTTAGAGTGTAGTATTTCCCCATAATCGAACAAAGATTAACAATAAAGGCCACATTTGGTGGTTATCTTTGTCTATACTTTTTGTGTTTTTTCCAAAGTGAATGACATATTCGATGATGTCACACCATTGGAATCTGACATCATCATTACGATATCCTCATAGATAGACGATGCACATCACACACCCCTTGTTCCTGGTCTCTTTGGACTAATTCATCATGGTGTTTTTTGATGTCTCACCCGAGCTTCTCTCTCCCGCAGGACGTCCCCGGGGCCCGCGGGGTCACGGACCTGTACGAGGCGCTGGATTTGGGCACGGTTGGCGACGGACACCGGCTCAGTGTGATCGGCACTCGGGTGAAGAAGGGAAAGAGTGTGGCCAACACCGGTGTGCAGGACGCCCGTGACATCATCATCGACATGATGGCGGACAACTGACCATCGGCTGTGCGACTGAAGATAGTTTCTGTGTCACAGTTATTCAGGGCTTACATTCACCAAATGACAACCAGACCGCCTGTTTCTGTAGTAGAAGAGAGACTAGATCAGATAGTTCGGTCTTTTAATCACACTAACACATAAAAACGGAGCATTTTGAAAAAGATGCCAAAGATTATGATGTTTTTTAGTGTATTGCTGCTGCAGTTGTGTGATTGTGCATTATGGGATGTGTGAGTGTGCTATGAACCTTCTGAAGCTCTTTCATGAAGACTGTGTGTGTTTGATGCATTTGCTTTAGTGCTGGCCAACGATTAATCACATCCAAAATAAAAGTTAGTGTTTACATAATTTATGTGAGTGTATGTACTGTGTATATAAATATATATATATAAACACACACATGCATGTATATATTTAAGAAAAAGTGTTATTTATATATATAATATAAATACATATACAGTATATACATGCAAATATTTCTTAAATGTATACATGCATGTGTGTGTATTCATATATACAAAATAATTATACAAAGTACACACACATATATTATGTAAGCACAAACTTTTATTTTGGATGTGATTAATCGTTGCCCAGCACTATCTTGCTTTTGATTGGTTTATAATGTAACTCACTGATTTGTGTCGGGATTGTCTACACTGCAAATGTCTGGGTCTGTATATTAATTTTGTAACTTGACCTTTCTGTGTTTAATTGGATTTTTAATGCCAGAAATCAAGTGAAGATTTGATATGTTTTATGATTGGTCTTTTGATAACCATTAAATATCGATTGAAACACCTGAATATTTTTGTCGATGACATCATTTTTTGCTCTTTGCTTGCTGGAATCCTGTTGTGTTTATGATGTCACTTGTACTTGCTCTTTGATGACAGAGCTGCACCATGTGACATCGGTTGCCATAATAACAGCTTCCTTGGCAACAACCGGTCTCTATTGTGACTATTCAGTAAGCTTTTAGTTTCCCAGGATCCTTTGGGCCGAGAGGTCTTCACACGGGCCAGAATGGACTCAGGTAAAGTCTGCATTTAAATCAAAAGCTAAAAATGCTCTCATGGTATTTGTACTGAAAAATGTGCTAATATATGCTCTTTTTTTATTTCCTGTAAGACTTGGATAGGTATGTATATCAGAATAACATTTAGTTTTTCATTAAATTCTTTATATTTTCAAGAGGCTGATAACATGTTTGCTTGTAGGATTTCATTTCTAGCTCAACCAAAAAAGTCCAAGACTGTTTGGGCCACAACACCTTGGTAAAAACTTTCTTTATTTTGTATGTGTGTACTTTAACTTGATCAGTACCTCTAATCTAACTGTTTTCAGCCACAGAAAAAAAGGTACGAAAGCTGTCACTGGGGCTGTACCTTTTCAAAATGTACCTAAAGAGTGCATATTGGTACCTTAATGGTACATATTAGCATCTAAAATGTACATATTAGTACCGAAAAGGGACAAAAGTGTACCTTTTGCCCCAGTGACGTACCTTTTTATCTGAGAGTATACAAATAAACTCAAGGCTTATATTTTTCAGCACTAGCCAAATACAGACTTTAAAGGGATAGTTCGCCCCAAAATGAAAACTCTGTCAGTAATTACTCTCCCTCATGTTGTTCAACCCCGTAAGACTTTCGTTCATCTTCGGAACACAAATTAAGATATTTTTGATTAAATCTGAGAGCTGGATCACTCCTCCATAGGCTTCTTAAGGGATCGAAACTGGCCGGCCCAAAAGTTATTAAAGACATCGTTAAAATGGTCCGAGTGACGACAGTGGCTCAACCTTAAGTTTATCAAGCGACGAGAATACTTTCTGTGCGCAAAAAAACAAAAAAAAATAACGACTTTATTCAACTCTTCATTTCCTTCTCTGTGGGCCTCGAGTGAGTTCACGTAGTGTAACAGCGCAGCGCTTCTGGGTTGTACGTCACACGCACACACACACATGACCAGCGTCGGCCAATAGTGAGCCTGTGTGTGACGTACAACACTGAAGCGCTGCGCTGTTACACTACGTGAAATCTCGAGGCCCACAGAGAAGGAAATGAAGAGTTGAATAAAGTCGTTATTTTTGTTTGTTTTTTGCGCACAGAAAGTATTCTCGTCGCTTGATAAACTTAAGGTTGAGCCGCTGTCGTCACTCGGACTATTTTAACGATGTCTTTAATAACTTTTGGGCCGGCCAGTTTCGATCCCTTAAGTAGGGTTGCCAACCGTTCCGTATAATACGGAATCGTTCCGTATTTGACACATAAAAGGCTTGTTCCGTATTGAACTGATACGGAACGCACTTTGTTCCGTATTTTTGAGAATCAATTCAGTGCAAATCCATGACAGACGCATAACTTCTAATATACACTCACCAGCCACTTTATTAGGTACACCTGTCCAACTGCTCGTTAACACTTAATTTCTAAGCAGCCAATCACATGGCGGCAACTCAGTGCATTTAGGCATGTAGACATGGTCAAGACAATCTCCTGCAGTTCAAACCGAGCATCAGTATGGGGAAGAAAGTTGATTTGAGTGACTTTGAACGTGGCATGATTGTTGGTGCCAGAAGGGCTGGTCTGAGTATTTCAGAAACTGCTAATCTACTGGGATTTTCACGCACAACCATCTCTAGGGTTTACAGAGAATGGTCCGAAAAAGAAAAAACATCCAGTGAGCGGCAGTTCTGTGGGCGGAAATGCCTTGTTGATGCCAGAGGTCAGAGGAGAATGGCCAGACTGGTTCGAGCTGATAGAAGGGCAACAGTGACTGAAATAACCACTCGTTACAACCGAGGTATGCAGCAAAGCATTTGTGAAGCCACAACACGCACAACCTTGAGGCGGATGGGCTACAACAGCAGAAGACTCCACCGGGTACCACTCATCTCCACTACAAATAGGAAAAAGAGGCTACAATTTGCAAGAGCTCACCAAAATTGAACAGTTGAAGACTGGAAAAATGTTGCCTGGTCTGATGAGTCTCGATTTCTGTTGAGACATTCAGATGTTAGAGTCAGAATTTGGCGTAAACAGAATGAGAACATGGATCCATCATGCCTTGTTACCACTGTGCAGGCTGGTGGTGGTGGTGTAATGGTGTGGGGGATGTTTTCCTGGCACACTTTAGGCCCCTTAGTGCCAATTGGGCATCGTTTAAATGCCACGGCCTACCTGAGCATTGTTTCTGACCATGTCCATCCCTTTATGGCCACCATGTACCCATCCTCTGATGGCTACTTCCACCATGTCACAAAGCTCTAATCATTTCAAATTGGTTTCTTGAACATGACAATGAGTTCACTGTACTAAAATGGCCTCCACAGTCACCAGATCTCAACCCAATAGAGCATCTTTGGGATGTGGTGGAACGGGAGATTCGCATCATGGATGTGCAGCCGACAAATCTGCGGCAACTGTGTGATGCCATCATGTCAATATGGATCAAACTCCCTGAGGAATGCTTCCAGCACCTTGTTGAATCTATGCCACGAAGAATTGAGGCAGTTCTGAAGGCAAAAGGGGGTCCAACCCGTTACTAGCATGGGGTACCTAATAAAGTGGCCGGTGAGTGTATATGTCAGACAGACTATGATGAATGAACGAAGACCCGCTGCTATAATGGCAAATTCGGGGACTTGGCGCCACCTTGACGGGCTGACGTGTATTGACGTAGAGTTGGCTCATTGGTCGCACGTCAGAGGCGCCCGCGCCATTGGATGTGCAGTTGCCGCAGCGCAGCCTGAGCGAGCCAGACGCTCAATGTGCAAGCTGTGCAGCTGCAAATGCATTTTACAGGCTTCAGTAAATCGAGTAAAATGTGTTTCCGAAGACATTTGTAGGCTATGATAAGAAAAACTACTAAAAACATTTTTTTTTTAAAAAAATTTGCACCGGAAAGAACATTCTAGAAGTCTAATTCTATTGAATAAGTTCGCACAAGGCTACAGAACACTGTTGTGTTTATTTTTCTTCAAATGCAGTCTAAGCCGATGAGTTTCGAATGTTATATGTTGTATTTGTTTAAGTTAAAAATAAAACGTATTATAATCTAAACAAATAGGCTACATGGTTCATTTTTTGGCAAAATGATCATGATAGCCTTTATATATCTGTTTGGTTAAGTCTTGTATATTGATTAAGCCTACTTTGCTATTCTATAAATATATTGTCCTAATAAGTTGCATTATAATATGATATAAAATGTATGAATTGCAGGGGGCATGTCACTAACATGGAGGAGTGATCCAGCTCTCAGATTTAATCAAAAATATCTTAATTTGTGTCCCGAAGATGAACGAAAGTCTTACGGGGATGAACAACATGAGGGAGAGTAATTACTGACAGAGTTTTCGTTTTGGGGTAAACTATCCCTTTAACGAGTTGTTTGGCCCCCTGATCCAGCTGATGTGAGGCGGTGTCTGTTGTGCTTGTGTATGGGCTTCAGGACGCTGACATGGGGAAACCAGGAATCAATCCGGCCTCTGTCCCGCTCAGCGCTGCGGGCCGTTCCCAGTCCCAGAATAAAGGCTCTGGCCCAACATAAGAAAGACTTCTCTCTCCAGACTCAGCTCAGGTACTCCAGATTCAGCTTTCGAGTCACATCACCACTCCAAAAAAATAATGTCGAAATGTACACAATTTTGAGGTTGAGGTTATAAAAAAAAAAAAAAATAGGCCGACCTTTATTCAGCAAGGATGCATTCAATTGATCAAAAGATAATGTTAAAAAACAGTTACTTTTGAGTTTTCAAAGAATCGTCAAAAAATAAAGGCACAACAGGTTACCACAGAAATATAAAGTAGCACGGCTGGTTTCAACATTGATAATAATAATAAATGTTTCTTGAGCATCAGATCCTCATATTAGAGTGATTTCTGAAGGATTATGTGACACTGAAGACTGGAGTAATGATGCTGAAAACTCAGCTTTGATCACAGGAATAAATTACACTTTACTATATTTTAAAGCTGTTTTAAACTGTAAAAACATTTTTTCTGTATTTTTTGATCAAATAAATGCAGCCTTGATGAGCATAAAAGACTTGTTTCTAAAATTTGATCAGCAGTGAACATGCAGACGCTTGTGTGAGCTCCGGTTCAGCTCATAAGGAGCATTTCTGTTAATAATGAA
Organism: Rhinichthys klamathensis goyatoka; assembly: GCF_029890125.1. Lineage (NCBI taxonomy): Eukaryota > Metazoa > Chordata > Actinopteri > Cypriniformes > Leuciscidae > Rhinichthys > Rhinichthys klamathensis. The sequence continues at coordinate 343,414 of NW_026606963.1, forward strand.
TGAGAATTTGAGGTCAGCGTTCAGAAACAAGCATGTGACGACGGCTAGTGTACGCTAGTGTTTACTGGAAATGTTGAAGGAAGCAATCCTCGTTTCTGGATGCTTTAGGCTGTGTTTTACACCATATACTCTGCTAGTTTGATCAAGCATGCTATTAAAAGTGAGTATTTTCTAGCCAAGCTGCATTCACAGACACACACTGATGTTCTTTCATCCCGACAAACCCCACATTCATATTACGAGGGAAAACTCTTGCTTTCTCCGTCCGAGTGCCCAGCGCTCCGGTTAAAGAGAGAGATTTGATGAGATAATGGATAAACTGAGAATGAGTCCAGCTAGCAAGAACGTTTCCTCATTCTCCTCAAGAGAGCGTAACAATCACTCGTAGCTATAAAAGACAATTCTCAGAAATAGCATAAACTTTACGAATCCTGCAATCTTAGAAAAAAAAAGAAGAGTGGGGTTCTGTATATAACTCTAGGGTTCTTGGCTCAGTTTTGAAGAACCCTTTATGCTAAAAAGGTTCTATAGAAGGAGAATTGTGTCTTAAATGTTTGGATAATTCTTTTGTTTATCAGGTGGGTTCAGTGTTTGTCTAGTGATAAAGTATGTTTTATTCAGCAGTTTAATTCATAAAACTTAATCAACATAAAAAAGTGAAGTAAAACCAAATTAATTAAAGATTAAATGCACAAAATTCCACGATGGAACCCCTAGAAGGTTCTATATATTAGAGAGAGAGAGAGAGAGAGAGAGAGAGAGAGAGAGAGAACATCCTGTAACACTCGTCCTATTGTCTTATTTGAAAAGGCGGATTTTCTCTGGGATGTCAGACATTCCCTCTGCAATCTTCCTGCAGGAAAGAGGAAGAGGAGAGAAGGATGAAGATCTGCCACTCTTCCGCTCCGGCGGTTCAGTACGAGAACACCGTCCGGCTAGCGACTCCTAAAGCCCGAGGCAGAAGCGCTCCGGGACAGGAGTAAGAGAACCCGGACCTTCACATTCAGGGAAGATTCCCAGAGCTAAAATGAGCTCCTGCTGAGGAGGAAGACAATACAACATCTGTGTGTGTGTGTGTCTCTCTGTCTGTGTGTTTGTGTGTGTGTCTGTCTGTGTGTATGTATGTGTGCGTGTGTGCGTGTCTCTGTGTCCGCCTGTGTCTGTGTCTGCCTGCCTGTGTCTGTGTGTGTGTGTGTGTGTGTGTGTGTGTCTGTGTCTGCCTGCCTGTGTTTGTGTGTGTGTCTGTGTGTGTGTGTGTGTGTGTGTGTGTGTCTGTCTGTGTGGGTGGGTGTGTGTGTGTGTGTGTGTGTGGGTGTGTGTGTGTGTGTGTGTGTCTGTCTGTGTGTGTGTGTCTGTGTCTGCCTGTCTGTGTTTGTGTGTGTGCCTGTGTCTGTCAGTTTGTGTGTGTGTGTGCGTGTGTGCGTGTCTCTGTGTCCGCCTGTGTCTGTGTCTGCCTGCCTGTGTTTGTGTGTGTGTCTGTCTGTGTGTGTGTGTGTGTGTGTCTGTGTCTGCCTGCCTGTGTTTGTGTGTGTGTCTGTCTGTGTGTGTGTGTGTGTGTGTCTGTGTCTGCCTGCCTGTGTGTGTCTG